>NC_084470.1:33025000-33315162 GCF_027409185.1 Cynocephalus volans
TAAACTTGTGATTTGTAAGTGAAGTCTGATGAGACAATGGACTATGCATGTGAGCAGATGGGATGCATGCAATATGTGTCTGTTGCTGTTCCTTGCTGCCCCATTGCCATACGGTGTTCACGATGCTCACTAAACAGCTTCCATGACATACCACTTTGTACTCAGAGTCCTGTGCTCAGAAGGGTTCACACTTGGTTTAATGTTCTGCCGACAGCCCTGGGGCGGGGGCGGGGGAGGGGGGGCACAATTTCCATTTGAACTAGAACTTGCTCTGAACAAAGAAAGGCAGTGATGTTCTACCAAACATGAATGACTAAGGTGCTTTATTATTATTATTTATTTTTCAATTTTTTTAGGAGTAGGGGCTGGCTGGTACAGGGACACGAACCTGATGTTCAGTGTTATCAATGCTGCACTCTAACCAACTGAGCTAACTGGTGGGCTCCTATTTTCTAGCCACTTACACTAAAAATGATGATATAGAGTGGAAAGGAAAGAGAGGATAACCCACAATTCTTTTCCTTTTCAGTCTTCCTCTACTCATAGGTAAGCCTAAGGCTGAAAGTGTTGGTAGAATGTGTGAATATAAGGAAATAAAAACAACTCAATTAGTTTTGTACAGCATTTCCACAGTTCTGATAAGAATGAAATAAGCATGAAAGAGCTACAAAATATGAATTGTGTGATTTCGCAGATTGTGCAAATATGAAATAAATGCTCTTATATTTGCACATAAAACTGGCATTACTGGGAGCTGGCCAGTTAGCTCAGTTGGCTAGAAAATGGTGTTATAACACCAAGGGCAAGGGTTCAGATCCCCTTACCAGCCAGTCACTAAAAAAATAAAAAAATAAAAGTAGCATTGCACAATATAAAGATGAATGATAAAATTCATGGTCATATTTGAAGTTTTTAATTTTGCTTTACTTAGAACAGTATTAAATATGGAATAAAAAACACAATGACAAGAGAGTTACCATAGAAGAAAGGCAAAATGATCTATATTCTATTACCTTTAGTGGTACATTTGTCCTTCATTTTGAAGAAAGAACCTAACATTTTCATTTTACATTGGTCCACACAGATTATGTAGGTGGCCTTGAGCAACGGCATGGAGGTTCTGACTTTTGGGGAAGTGCTTTGTCTCTTCCCATTTTGAAATAGTCATACTTCAAACTGGGTCTTTATTAAAGAGCCTTGAAGAATAGAAATGGCTGAGTTTGGGGTCTCTGACCCACCACTGAGGGAAAATACTACCAGAGTCCAAGCATGAGTAACTTTTGTATATTTTTATTTTCGGGGATTATATTCTTGTTGGAATCAACAGGTTTTAGACCATATTGTAGAAACTACTACTGTTCTCTTCAGGAAAACTACAGATACTCCTTTTCAGACAAAATTTGCATATTTCATACAGTTTATTGGTATACTGAGGCTGAGGGTTATGAAACACAAGATCACAGATCAAATGTAATACTTCAGAGTTGCATTGAGAATTGGTAATACCCAATACTGGGATAGAAAAATAACTATAGCTATTTGAAGACAGTAATGAGGTTATTTTTTTTCTAGCATAATGAGCATTCCTAGGTCCTGTAACCACTTTTTGTGTGACATATTGAGGATGTTTATCCTTGTTGCTCTACTCAGGAATCAGTTTGTGTAAATTCCTTTTAACATGGCATCCAAAATGAAACACAGCACTCACGGTGTGTCTCATCAGGAAAGAAGTGAACATGATCATTAATTCCCCTTTCTTGGTCTCCACTTCTATCAAGGTAATTATCAACTAGAACTAGGTTTGGCTGTGAATAGCAGAAGACTCCTAAATAATATCGGCTTACATAGAACAGGCTTTTATTTCTCTTTCAAGGGAAGGTTTGGACAGATGCAATTTTGTCTATTGGGTTGGCTTTGCTCCTCTAAGTCCTAAGGGCCCAGGCTCTTTTCAAGCCCACTGGTTTGCCATCCCTCATGGTCCATGATAGTTTCTGAGTATCACACAGCAGAATGAAGAAAAGGGATAAAGGAAAAAGGGTCAAAGGGCACTTGCTTGCAGTCTCTTACGGATGTTAACACCTCTACTTACATCCCATTGGCCACAACTGAATCACATGGTCATACTGAACTGCAAGAGATTCTGGGAAATGTAGTCTTTACTCTGGATGGCAATGTGTTAAGCTAAAAATTCTTCTACTATGGAAGAATGTGATTTTGAGGGATAAAGAGCAGCAAAAATAGCTTTGGGAATTGTTTTGTAGCCCACAGTAGAGTCTCCCACTGAGATTATAGCATCTTAAACTTCTAAGAAGTAATCCCAACTGTGGAAGATGCCATTTCATGAACACTCTGTGTGGGTCAGACACTGTGCTAAGCCTTTTACATGTATATTTTTAAATTAATCCCTACGACTCTGTAAATTTGTTATTAATATTATAATAATAAGGACTTTGTGGCCTAGAAAAGTTTAATAACTTGCTTCCAAACTTTCCTCCCATCCATGGCAGATATCAATAATCAAACAGAACTTTTCTTGCTAACCAAGGGGCAGCATCAGAATCCTGAACAAAGAACTCAAGGCTGAAATGAGTACCAATAATATGAATGATTATTCAGAGTTGACATGTGACATCACGTTTATTTGCCATATCAGACCTAATTTCTTCACTTCCATAGGAAATATAGTAGTAGTATATGCATACAAAAATGGCTGGAGGTGGCTTATTTCTGTGGACTCCACTAACATGAACCATGTTGTTTAGAGATGTTCCTTTCAACTTTACAAATTATCCATCTGGCATCAAAACTTAAATGTTCTGACAAAAGGTAAGTTATTTTACCAGGATGGAATAGCTAGTTAAAAGCTGAACTTGGAGTCTGTTCTTGAATTAATGGTGCCTGGTACATGGTAGGCAACAAATAAATATCTGTTGAAGGATTTAGATAAATGGGATAAATAGAGCTCACATTTAAGACATGGGGATAAACAAAGCAAAAGATAATTATGCAAGTACTCTTGAGCATAATTAAGCTTAGTGCAGTGCTTCTCAATTTGTAGTGTATATAAGAATCACTTTGGATGCAGATCCCTGAGATCTTATCCCAGGAGATCCTAATTCAGTTTGTCTGCTATGAGGACCAAGTTGCTGCCTTTTTTAAACAAGTGATTCTGATGATTGTGGTCCATTGACCATACTTTGAACAAGGCTAGAATCACGAAATACCAGTTGCTTAAATTATGTGATCAAGAGTTATTCTAAGTTCTTTCTATTACTTCTACTTTATTCTCAATTTTTTTGAGTGCTTACTATTTGTTTTGTAAGAGCTTTCTACATATCCCATTTAATTTTCACAGCATTCTGTTGAGGTATGTACTATTACTACTCTTGTTCATGGATGAAGAATCCAAAGCACAGAAAGGTTAGGTAACTTGTCCAAACTGACACAGTACTAGAGGGTAGACTGGAGCTTGAACCCAGGAAGTCTGGCTCCACATTCCATACTGTTAACAACTAGACTATGTGCTGCTACTTCTTCATTTTATTATATACAGTAGTACCCAGCCTCACTCATAGATAATCCATAATTTAATTGTATCAGCAAAGTATAGTATAGGGACATGCCATCTAGATGACAAACTGAGAAGAACCCATGAAAGGGTAACTCAATTAGTCAAAACTCCTCGTTTAATAGATGTTTAGAATTGTTATGTGAAATAAACCAGGCACAGAAAAAAATACTGCATGTCCTCACTCATTAGTGGGAGCTAAAAAATAAACGAGTAAAAAAATAAAAAAAGAAAGATACAACGATCACAATAATACGTTGAACTTTCAGAACTAGAGAACAGAACTGTGGTTACCAGAGGTGGGAAAGTGGGAGGGGGAGTGGGGTAGGGGAGGAATTGGCAAAGGATCCTGAGAAACAATTATACTGTATATTGTTGAACATACTAATTATTCTGATTTGAGTATCACATATTGCACACAGGTATTGATATTCAACTCTGTATCCCACAGATATGTACAATCAATAATATTGCAATAAAACAAATTTAAAAAGTAAAAAAAAATAGAGAGAGTAGTTATGGCATAATTCAAATCATTTTAATTTCTTAAGAATTTTTCTCTCAAATAATAGCAAATATTTGTAGCTGTATTACTTTCAGATTTTCTCCAAATGTGAATACATGTTATTTCCAATTTCATTAATTTTCACTTTATGATGTACATATGTATGTATTTATTTATGTTTGGCTGCTGGCATGGATGGGGATCCAAACTCTTGACCTTGGTGTTTATGATGTATTTAAAATATAATAAATGCTCATATTCTCCCCTGCAAGTTTTGAAAATACCAATAAAACTACTTGTTATTAATATTTAACTGCCTTGTCCCTAACATTTATTAGTACGTGCATGTTTTACCGACTTAGGTTTTTACTTATAGGAGCTGAAATTCTGGATGGACTTAGTTTTTTCAGTTTCTGATTTCTCCTTAGTTTTTAAAGAGATAAATTAAAATAAATAAAATTCTTCTCTTTGCTTATTTGGCAATCAAGAATATTAATTTACATTGCCTTCTTAGGATTGATTTTTTAAATATCTTTTTTGAGAAAGATTTGCGCAGTAGTTATAATGTAGAACAATGTGAATTAACTTGAATAGCTATTCAAAAATTGGCAATTTGGTGACCAAAAGCCATAAGAAATTTGTCAGGACTGAAAGACAGCAAAGCATCGAATTTTTTGTGACCACTTTTTGGCATCTGCTTGTATTGGTTTAGTACTTTCTTCAGCTCAAAAGTAATAGGCTACGGAGAACCTGTACATGCATAAAGTGGGCAGACAGGCTACAGGAAATAGATACCACTTTATGTTGTTTGTATGTTTGCATTATCATTTGTGTGGTTCAGAAGTATGTATTGTTTTCTTAAGACTATAATTTACTATAGGGCAGAATTCATTTTTATTTTTAGTGGCTCCTATTTTTCTTAGCACAATGCCAGGAATGGGAACATTTGATTGAATTATAATAGCTAACACTGGCTGAGGGCATACTCTGTGCCAGGAAAGTGCTAGTTCTTTGTATGTATTAACTCATTCTATGCTCACGGTAAGCCTATGAACTTGGCACTGTTATTACACCTATTTTTTATTTTTTTAATTTTTATTGTTTGGCGACTGGCCAGTTTGGGGATCCAAACTTTTGACCTTGGTGTTATAACACCACGCTCAAACCAACTGAGCTAACCAGCCAGTCCTAAATCTGTTTTTTAAATGAAGAAATTGAGGCACAGTGTGGTCAATCTAGTAAGCATGGAGCCAGATACCAGCTTTGACATATTGACTCCAGGCCTGTGTCCTAATCATGATGCTACATACTTTAAATAATTTAAATTTACTAATGTTGCTTTCACATTTTTTTTCCCCTGGAGGCTGGTCGGTACAGGGATTGAACTCTGGATGTCATTATCAGCACTATTCTCTAACCAACTGAGCTAACTGGCTAGTCCTGTTGCTTTGACATTTCATCAAACCATTCAAATGTCTGAAGACCTACCATGCACAAATGTGAATAGAAGTCTTTGTGAATGGCTAAATGAGTGGAAATCTTTATATGGGGAACTCTGTAAACTCCCTGACATATTTTCTTAAGCTTCTAGCTTAAAAATAGTGTAAATCCTAAACCAGGTATAGTAAAAAAGGTTTCATGTTTCATACCACATTTCAGGCATGATAATTACTATTTCAATGTCTGTCTTTCCTAAAATGTGTAAGTTCTATAAGGACAGGGGCTGTGCCTATCTTGTTTCATGTTGGATCCCAGAAGAGGGCACAGAATACATACTTGTTGAATGAATGAATGAAGCAATGGTTTTTTGAACTCTGTGTGTAGAAGGATTCTGAGCTAGGATTTGGGCTGAGGGGAAATAAGGCTGTTGTCAATTTGTTATGTCTGTCATATGCAGGCCATAGGGGAGGGGATACATACATGCCAGAGTTATGTCATTTTTGTTAAAACTTTGTGTTATAAACCTAAATTACTAATGTTATGTCATTTTATTGCTAATTTTGATTTTGTATTATGCGTAGACATAATGAACCAGTAAGCACTCATGGATCAGTAAAAGAGATATGAACTTTAAAGGAATTATAAGAATTGGATAAAGTTGGATCAGATTCAGAGTTTGTTTAGTTAAAAAATCACAGTTTCTTGAGGTGATTTCTTGTATATTTTTTCACAACAATGTGTTCCTGCCTCACCTTATTAAACACCCATTATGGAGATGTTTGGCTAATTACTCTAATGCAAGGAGAAATACAGACAACAGAGTCAGAAAGATTATTTTGAAATTGCATAAAAAGTCCTGCAAGTCTCAAGTTTCAGTTGCTTTCTTCTTCCAACACCCCTTCACTCCAAGTTTTGTTAAGTAAAATAAATAGTAAGTGCACAAAGATTTAAACGCTGATACAGTTTTCCTTTTTGTTTTTTGACTTTCTGAATCATACATGCTCAACATTATACATTTGATTAGAAGCATGTTTATTCAATATTCATTTCTATAATATAAAATATTCTAAACACTAGAATGGCCTTGTGCCCTGAGAGAAGGCAAGTTTTAGCTTTAGATGGTACTTTGTTTCAGAGTAAGAGAGAGGGCTGACAACTGAGAAAGAGGCAAAGGAGGTTAGACAACTAGAATACAGTTTCTAGAATAGTCCAGGCATGCCCACACACTCTCAAAGAGCTAAAATAATTATTTTTTAGATTGTCTACAGCAGTGCTATTAGCATGGCTGGTTACATATTAATAGTATCAGCTTCCCATGCAGTGTGAAACAACAGAAACAAATACTGATTTATAATCTAGCATTATTGTGTTTTAAATATTATTTTGCTCAAATAGAAATGCAGTGTGTATTAGTAGCATCAGACTTTGGTCATGATTTAGTATTGAGTTATAAGAAAAATAAAGTATGATTAACTCTAGACACCCGTGGATTATACTGTTAAATTGCCTCAATTTCAGAAAATTAAATAGTGAGTCATTCCTTTTAACAATGATTAACTCTGTCACTCAGAGTCTGACTGGGATAGTCAGATGCTGAAACTCTTTCATTGGGGAACTTGTTAAAAACCCAAAGTCACAGTGCCTTGTCTTCAATGCACCTGGGCCTTTCTCTTCTTGATCAGTTCTCCAGCTGATTCTGATATTCACCAAAGTTTTATGTGCACGTAAATCACTTGAGTATCTTGTTAAAATGCAGATTCTGATTCAGTAGATTTGAGGTTGGGCCTGAGATTCTGTGTTTCTAACAAGCTCCCAGGTATTGCCAATGCTGCTGGTCTATGAAGCACATTTTGAGTAGCAAAATGCTAAGACAGTGATTCCCAAACTCGGTGCACATTGGAATGACCTAGGGATCTTTGAAACTGTTACCCTTTTCCTATCTCCAGATATCTTGATTTAGTGAGTGGAGAGATGGAGTGAAGCCTAGGCACAAGAAAATTTTAAAAGCTTTCAAATGATTCTAATGTACAGTCGTGTCTGAGAACCACTGAGGTAAGTGACTAATTCTAGGACACCTGGTCTCCTTTGTGCACCCATCCTCTTGACCACTTACACAGGTTCAAAACCTCTCACTGGAGACTGCTCTACCTGCCTGTCTCCACCTCGGAAGAGATTTATTCCAATTGAGAGCAAGTTGGAGAGACAGTGCCCCTACCACTAAAACCCTTAGCATGTATTTCCCAGGAAAAAAGAACATTCTCTTACATAGCCTCAGTATAATGCATAAAATCAGAAAATTTTACGTTAATATAACACTATTACCTAAATTACAATCTATATTAAAATTTCATCAATTGTTGCAAAAATTTTTTATACCTATTTTTTTCCCCTTGGTTCAGGATTCAATCCAAAATTACTCTGCTCATTTGTTCCTCAAGACTGATTCTAATTTCTTTGCTACTATAAGGCAGGTTGCTTTGTTCCTTTCCCTTTAGTTGTCTTTCAGTTTTTAAAATACAGCTTTATCTGTGTTGTCATGTCCATTTGCCATCAAGGACTTCACACATAAAGAGGCCACAAATAAATTTGCTGTAACTTCCATTCCAAAGTATTCCACATTTCTGTAATAGTTGTCTTGGATTGCACACATGACTCTTCAGCCAGGGCTGAAATTGATGGGTCTCACCTGTTTGCTTCTCAAATAGCCCATCTTGTAAAAAGTAGTCCACTGAACACCAAAAGTGCAATCCGTAAAAGGAAGAATTGATAAATTATACCTCATTAAAATAGAAAACTATTGCTCTGTGAAAGATCTGGTTAAGAGGATAAAAAGATACCAACTGGGAGAAAGTGTTTTCAAATCACCTATAGTAGGTTGAATAATGACCACTTAAAAATATCAATTCCTCACCTTTGGAATTTATAATTGTTATTTTATTTGGGAAAAAAGATCTTTGCAGATGTAATTAAACTAGGATTTTGAGATGAGGAGATTATCTGGGATTATCTGGGTGAGCCCTAAGTGCCGTTGCAAGTGGCCTTGTAAGAATTAGGCACAGGGAGATTTATCACTCACACAGAGAGGAGAAGGCAGTGGGAAGATAGAGACAGAAATTGGAGTAAAGAAGCCACAAGCTGGACACACAAAGAGGGCAAGGTGAAGCCTGAGCAGGGAGAGAGATGTGGCCACAAACCAAGGAATGCAGACAGCCACCAGAAGCTGGAAAGGCAAGGAATGGATTTTCTTATAGAGCCTCCAGAGGGAGTGCAGCCCTGCTGACACCTTTATTTTGGACTTCTGGCCTCCAGAACTATGAGAGAATAGATTTCTGTTGTTTCAAGCCACCCCACTTGTGATAATTTGTTACAGCAGCCTTAGGAATCTGATACATCACTTATTCAACAAAGAATTGATCTTTATAATATATAAAGAACATCAAAATTCAAGAATGAAAAAACAATCCAAATAAAAAAGTAGGCAAAGCATGCCTATTTCACTGAAGAAGACAAACAGATGGCAGATAAGCACATGAGAAAATGTTTAACCTTAGTAGCAATCAGGGAAATGCAAATTAACATCACAATGAGATAGCACTACACCTCTATCAGAATAGTTAAAATAAAAAATAACACCAAAAGCTGATGAGGATGCAGAAAAACTTGATTACTCATACATCGCCGGCAGGGATGTAAAATGATACACCAACTAAACATGATTATCATATAACCCCGTGTGATGGGTTGAATTGTGTCCCCCAGAGGCTCATATATTAATCCCAACTGTAAAAATGTTGAGGGTGGCCAAATCCTATTATGGTAATTGAAAAGTGGGGCCTTTAAGAGGTGATTAGATTGTGAGGACCATGCCCTAGTGAATGGATTGACCCATTCATGGAGTAATAAGTTGATGGTTTAATGGGTGGTAATGGGTGTGGTTCTGACGGCTTTATAAGGAGAGTTAGTGAGCATATTAGCTCTTTTTTGCTCAAGCCATTTTGCCATGTGACACCCTGCATGGCTGTGAAAAGTCACTACCTACCAACAAGGCCCTCAACAGATGTGTTCCCTGTACTTTAGACTTCCCAGCCTCTGAAACTGTAAGCAATAAATTTTGCTTCTTTAAAAATAACCCAGTTTCAGGTATTCTGTTATAAGCAACAGAATATTAGAAAAGGACTAATACACCCAGCAACTGTACTTTGGGCATTTTTTTCCCACAGAGAAACAAAAACTTACGTTTATACAAAAACTTGTACATGAATGTTCACAGAAGCTTTGTTTGTAACAACTCAAAACTGGAATCATCCCAGATGTCCCTTAACAGGTGAATGGTTAAGCAGATTATTGTATATCCATGCCAAGGGCAATAAATAAAAAGGAATGAACTATTGATACATGCAACAACTTGGATGAATCTCCAAGGAATTATGTTGACTGGAAAAAAGTCAATCCCAAAAGGCAACATACTGTATGATTCCATTTACGTAACATTTTTGAAATGACAAAATTTTAGAAAGGAGGACAGACTAGTGGTTGCCAAGGAATAGCAATGGGGATAGGAAAGGGTAGGAAGAAGGTGGTTATGCTTGTAGAACGGCAACATGAAGGATCCTTGTGTATACATTTTTTCCCCTAACTTTTAAAAATAAATAACAGCTTTATTGAGATGCAATTTACTTAGTACACAATTGACCTATTTAAAGCATACAATTCAATGGTTTTTAGTATATTTACAGGTACATGAAAAAAATGCTCAACATCACTAATCATCAGGGAAATGTGAATTAAAACCACACTGAGATATCATCTCACTTCAGTTAGAATGGTTATTATCAACAAGACAAAAAATAAATACTGGTGAGCATGTGGAGAAAAAGGAACTCCCCTGTGTTGCTGGTGAGAGTGTAAATTGGTACATCTACTGTGGAAAACAGTATAGAGGTTCCTCAGAGAACTAAAAATAGATCTACCTTATGACCCAGCTATCTCACCACTGGGTATACACCCAAAGGAAATGAAGTCAATATATCAAAAAGACACCTGCGCTCCCATGTTCACACAACACTATTCACAAGAGATCGGCTCAAACTAAATCTCCATCAACAAATGAATGGATTAAAAAAACCTGCGGAATATATACACATTGGAACACTACTCACCTATTTAAAAACATGATATCATTCACAGCAATATGGTTGGAACTGGAAACCATCATGTTAAGTGAAGTAAGTTAGGCACAGAAAAACAAATACCACATGATAGCACTCGTATGTGGAATTTTTTTCTTTTTGAAAGGACAAATGTTAATAGGCAATTAGCTGCTTTCTTGACTCTAATGAGAAAAACCATCACATACCATATTAATGCAAATTTTTATGTTATGTAAAAGGCAAAAGGGCATAATAATTGTGATTGTATTCTTTGGAAAAGATCAGGAGAATATTGGTTTGAATTCTGTCATTTTATGTACTTTACTGTGTTCTTAAAAATACTGTTTATAAAACTTCTTAGGTAACAAGGTAAGCAGAGTATTAATTGGAATGCTAATGGAAAATTATTTGTAATTTTTAGGTTCTTTTTCTTTAATGAATTAGAATTCACCACAGAATATAAAATTTTTTCTATTTTTCAAGAATTTTAAATAGCACTTGAGTTGTTTGTATACAAAACCTTACAAAAGATTATACCATAATTCTCTACACAGATAGCCTTTGTTGATATTATTAAAAATTAAGTGATAATTCACTTATTATATCTATTAATAGGTAATAAATATAGATGTGGCAGAAAAAATTGTGAAAAAGTTTAAAATAGGTAAAAAATATTACTAACTGTCTTGTTTAGTGTACCCTTCCAGCTTATCTCACCTATTCAGTGTTTTGGAGCTATTTTACAACTTATATACTGTATACTATAGAAAATTGATAAAGTGCAAATGATTTTGGTCCATAGAAATTCAAATGAATTTGGTTCAGTGTAACTCAACTAATTATTGCCTGGGGATAGATCTGGTTTGCAGCTATTTATAAATTCGTTTTAGCATTCCTGACTTTCCATAAGCATATGGTTCTTTGAATTCCCCCATTAACTAGTTTTAACATCTTACTGGTTTCCTCATTCATTAATGAGTTCAAACAAATTCTGATATCTATTTATTTTAATTTGTATGAGTCATGATTTTACTTTTGTTTAAAAATAAAATTCTTTAATAAATGGCTACAACATTCAAAAAGTACAAAATCAAATAAAATGAAAAGTGAAAGTCACCTTCTTTCTACCCAATCTCATCTTTGTGGACCTTATCATTCAATGGCAAAGACAGGTATTTATCAGATAATGTTAGATAAATGTAAAATTACAATTCTGATAAGTGTGATGAAAAAGAGGGACACAGTCCTATAAGAGCATGTGATAGGATGACTGTACCTGGCCAGGGCAATCTGGGAAGGCTTCTCTGAAGTGGTAACAAGTGGGCTGAGATCTGACAGCAGGTAGTGAAAAACTATTGTTTATTAATGTAAAATGGCATCCAATTGCCCTGTCATGTGACTTCCTCCAGTAGTGTTTGGCTGATTGATTGCAGGCATGGGAAAAGAAAAGGGCCTGGGTTGGTGCAGGCCTGGGAGAGAAGGGCAGGGGGTATTTTTAGGGCATTGTCAAGAATATTATTGAAATGATGCTTCATGGAATCTATGGTGTAAGGAAGTAAAAAAACAAAACAGGTGGGTGATTAGGGCCGATGGCTTGGGAGAAAATAGAGGTATTCATAAACTTGAAGTTCTGATGAAGTTAACAATAAATTAGAGAGAGAGGCTGTTTTTATGAGTCTGGGTTGTTTGAAATAGAGAATTTTTAGGAAAAACAGTTACAGGAAATGAAAAGTTCAAGGTGTCACCATGGGAGTGGGAGTGGGTGGCTAGGGTGAAATGAATGACATTGGAGATGAAGAAGTCAGGGGCTTTGGAGGTCGCTTGTTAGATTAGTTGCCCATGTGAACAGTGAGACCCCCTAGCAATTATGTCAGGGCCTCGGAGTGAGTCAAGTGCCAGGTTATAGATAACTGAGGAGAATGACCTGAAAGAAGACAGAGAAAGAGGCGAGGTGGGGAGTAATGTTCTGGAAGAGGCCCAAAGGTTCAGGGAGCATGGGAGCATGATCTATTGAACCTGATGCAGGGAAAAGCCCAATTTCAGTGCATTCGAGCTGTCTTTCTTCCTGTGAACTGCTTGAGCACGTCTCTGGTATTTTCAGAGTAGATTGTCTATCTTTTTCATACTGATTTTTTACTAGCTCTTAGTAAATTAAGGAAGTTAACTGTTTGACTGACATACACATTACAAACGATGTTTTCCATTAGTTGTATGTCATTGACCTTGTTTATGGTATTTTTGCCATATAGCAGTTTTAAAAATTTATGTACTGGATTTATCAATTTTTCCTTTTTATGCTTCTGGATTTATGATCAGAAAGACCTTTTCCCCTCAAATATTATTAATAATTTCAGTTGTGATTTGTTCTGGAAGTTTTATCGATTCACTTTAGTAGTCAAATCTTTGCTCTACCTGGAATTCAATTTTGTGTAAGAAGTGAGGAAGGGATTCAGCTTGCTTTTATTCCCAGATGTATTTTCAGTTTTTCCAACACTATTCCCCTACTGTTATGAAATCTCACCCTTGTCATAATAAAATTCCAGTATATATTTGGGTTTATTTTGGAAGAACAAAAGGTTTATGTAAGACTGCATAGTATAATTGAGAGGCATGTCCCAGAGTAAAACAGACTTTAAATCCTGATTTTAACACTTGCTGTCGACATTGGTGAAGGAATTTAACCTCTCTGGGCTCCAGTTTTCTCATCTTCTAAATGGGAGTAATAATAGCCTTGGAGGATTAGTGATAATATACTGAATATACGAGCCGCTGTGCTAGAACAGAGTGAGCAAGGAAGGGGACAGAAGAGAGGCAGTGAGAGAAGTAACGGGGGTCGATCACTTAAGATTCTGTAGGCTGTTGTAAGGATGTTATTTGTTTCTCTGAGTGAGATGAGAAGCCACTAAGGATTTTGAGCAGAGAAGTGACACAATCTAACTTATATTTTTAAAGACTTTTATGTTGAAATTATTCTGTGGAAGAAAGCAGGGTAGAAGCTAATCGTGTTTTCAGCAGAGAGATGATGCTGTCTCAGACAAGGGTGGGAGCAGAGATGTGGGTGAGAAATGACAATTTGGGATGGAATTGCCATCAACTGAGATGTGAAAGACGTGTGGGTACAGCAGGTTTGGGGGCAAAGATTGGGAGTTCAGTTTTGACCACATTAAAAGTGAGGCATCTGCAACATATCTAAGCTTAGGTGTCAGGTAGGCAGTACACACACCTGGGGTTCAGGAGAGAGACCTGACCTGGAGAAAAAATTGGGGAGTCATCAGCTTACAGACTGTATTTCATGTATTGAGGATCATGTGACTGAACGAGATCACCAAGGGAGTATGCATAGAGGTGTGGGGATAAAGCCTGAGGGCTTTCCCAACACTGAGGAGAAATTAGAATCAGCAAGGAAAGGTGAGGCATGTCCAGCAAGGTGGGAAGAGACTGACAAGCAGTGGCATCTTAGAAGACAAGTGGTGAAGGGATAGGGACGAAAGCCGGATTGGTGGGTTTAGGAGAAGATAGGAGGAGAGGAATTGGAGAGTCATAAAGCATTTTAAAGAAGGTTGGATGAGGGCCGAGCCCGTGGCGCACTCCGGAGAGTGCGGCCCTGGGAGCGCGGCGACACTCCCACCGCAGGTTCGGATCCTATATAGGAATGGCCGGTGCACTCACTGGCTGAGTACCGGTCACGAAAAAGACAAAAAAAAAAAAAAAAAAAGGTTGGATGAGAGGGAGGATGGGTGAGGAGGTGCCAGGGAGGAGGAGAAAGGACAAAGTATGACATCGCTGCTTAGGAAAGTCATGCATTGGTTTACTAACTGCAAGTAGGTGGATTGGTGTCTTACAAAGTGTGTCCACTGCTGGTATGTGAGATGGTTTTAAGGTACTTGAATGCATACTTTTAAATTTTGATTCTAACGTGTATTTGAAAAATACAACTAGCATTTATAGTGATAAAAAAGTAATGGTATAAAGTTCTTTTTGAAATAAATTTGTTTAAGTAGAAGACGTGATTCAATTTAAAGAAATATATTAATAGCAGTACAGGTGGTTTATATGAGTAGGTGTGATGAGGTTACACAAATAATTCATGTTAAGAAACATGGACTTAGGGCATTCAAGGCTCTTTGTAATGTAGTTCCTTATCTTGCTGGTCTCATTTTCTTTCTCAGCCTTCTTGGAGGATTCCTGCAGTCAGTATTTACCTATTCCCTTCTTGACTGCCCATAATTTGTCTTCTCTAAATCCTGTATTCTGACATTGGACTATGTTGTCATTTGTTCATATATTATATCATTTGTGTTTTATCTTCTCAGCAACAATTTCAATCAGCTTCCACCTTCCACTTTCCCCCACCTCAACTCACTCTCTTTCTCTCTCCTCTTTGGAAGTTTATGTGCGTGCTGGAATCTGTGGGGTCTGTGGAATGTTGAAAAGCTAGACCTGCACTAGAGGCTGGTAAGGTGGGACCTAAGCTGCTACAGCAGCTGGTGTAGGCTAGGAGAGCCAGGCAGTTCCACACACAATATCCAAAGATAACAGCAATGACATCATCTGTTCAGGTAGTTGTCAGGTAGTCGGTCAGTCCTGGTGATCATGACGTAGCAGCAAGAACTTCTAGGTAGGAGTTCATCGACAGCCAGGCAGGGGCAATTGTTAAAGCAAGGAAATCTTCACACACTCAATTAGACCATCACTTTTCTGCTGGACTATAGGAAAGAGGTCTCCAGGCTTAAGAAGCCAGACTTAGGTGGGTATCAGGATCTCCTGTTATCATCCGGGAAGACTTCTGGTTCCTAGAGGCTTATTTTAATGGAACAGACTGGCATCAGAAGATCTGGATTTGGATCTTGCCTTCATCTGGCTCAGTTGCTCATCTATAAAATGAGGCTCATAATTCCTAATAATGATCAATTAATTAAATTAATGACATGTGAATAGAACCTAATATAATAATAAAGATCATTGATTATAATACTTTAATTATTAGTGTAGTTAAAAAGAATGGAAAATTCTAATAAATGGGCTCCATAGTTAAGAGAGAGTAGAATTCCAATAAAGGGACTTTACCAGAAGTCAGACTTGGGCAAAATAACTTAAATTATGGTCAGTAATAGAATAAGCTACTGTATTATCTTAAATCATTAGTGGAATGAGCTAGTGGTGTAAATCAATATGTCAATCATCTAATACCATGAAGTGACATTGTTTGTAAGGTAAATAGTACTTATGGGGTCCTGGATAAAATCCCACTGCTGTATTCAGAATGTTAGACCACTTTTGAATGCTTTTTCTAGTTTTAAAAATAATATGTAGAAATTGAAGAGGATCCAGTCCATAAATTATGAAATGTATTTGGTCATTTGTTTAGCAATTTTTTTTTTTTTTTGGCAGCTCGCCAGTATGGGCAACCGAACCCTTTACCTTGGTGTTATAAAGTCACACTCTAACCAACTGAGCTAACTGGCCAGCCCTGTTTAGCAAATATTTATTGAGTGCCTACCCAGGGAAGGCACTATGCTAAGCAGGCCCTGAGGAGCTGATGATAAATAAGACAGGGGCTATTTCCACTTTTATGGAGACAAAATAAGCAACTCGTTAGTTATAACTATCATGCATGCTTGGTAAAGTACAGGATGCGAAGAATGCATCTAGTAGGGAGACCTGATCTAATATAGGGGTGGTTGTCATGATGTTTAATCTGAGATATGGAAGATGGCTAGAAGCTAGTTGGGTAAAGTAGGGAAGAAAGCGCATTCCAGGAAGGAAGAGCATGCATTAAGGCCCTGAGGTGGAAGGAACATGGGTTTCCCAGAATTAAAAGATGTTTAGTGCGGCTAGAGTGCACAGAAGGATCAATGTTAGAGAATGTGACTGGTGATGTGGACAAAGACCAGTAAGTCAGGGCTTTCTGGGCACTAAGGTGGTTGCCGCAGATTGGTTTGAGAAATGTAAACTAGCTCCCTTGGGAAAAGAGGCTACTTTTTCCAGAGAAAAGAAGTTAAAGGTTTTCAATGTTTTAAAGTGTTATTATGAAGAGGATATACCAGTTGTCTTCTATCTCCACAGAGAAGAAAATAAATTATCTTACAATGTAACGAGGGAGAATTTTTCATTCCTTATTATAGTAATAAATCTGCCAATAGAAACTGTATAATTTTATACAAAGAGCTTTTAAGATATCAACCCTGGAGGCAAGGAGATGAACTCAATGACCTCTTGAACTATAATATGAATCTTTATATTATACTATTGCTCAGTAAATTTGCTTAGAGCATCATAATCTCTTATGAACACTAGGTTATATTATATTTAAAAGTCATCCCAATCTTGAGCACTGAGTATTCCCAGAAGTTTTACTGAAGCCTTTTTCACATTTTATCACTGTGAGAAAGAGAAAAGCAGATCCTGACAGCTGGCAACTGGCCTGGCACACACAGCCAGGACACGATGTTCTGCTGAACACAGACACCAGCACTGGACAAGGCCACTCTGTGACCATGGTGGATTGAGACAAAAACAAGACCAGTTGAGAATCACATTTGAACACAGACAAAAATGTGAAGCAAACCACAAAAATGGCCAAACATACCCATATCCTGGCTGATGGAAATGACTGTTGCTTTCTTTTTTTTTTTTTAACCAATGATGGCATTAGCCTCCTTCCAATCTTCTCACCTTTCAGGTAAGAATTAAGGTACCCAATCATAGAATTACTCCAGTTCCTAATAACATCCAATTCAGAGCGAAGTCCTGCGTCCTGGAACTCTACCCCAACTCATCTAATACAAGCCCAAATCCTATATATAATACGTCCTTCCTAATACCCCTTAGTGAGATGCCCCCTGGTTCTGCATGGAGTGTGTTCTTCATTCTTGCAACAAATCAGGAAACCCAACTCTGTTCAATGACAGGTATGTCCCCAGCAGTCTGTGGCTGGAGGGCATTGGCAAGTATAAGGAACTGTCTGTGGGTCTAATTCCTTTTCTCCTCCTTTTGCTATTGGAATAAAAATTTTGAATTTTTATGTCCTGCTATATCATATAGCTGTTTGCCTTCTAATTTCCTATATGATATCTTGATATCTGTAAGGTCACAACATTCTGGCCAGGTTCTTTGTTAAAACCTTGTAACCCACTTTGCCTTTTTATAGCATCAAGTTCTTATATCAGGGGAAACATAATCGTTGACAAAAGTCTTTGGATTTTTTCGTTACCATTATTTATATAGAAAAACCATTAAGCAGATTGATATAAAAAGTATAACAATCTTAACAACTCAGCCAAATCATACTGCTTGTTTGTAATTATGAGGTTTTACTATTTGCAGCAAAAGTAGCTTTTCCTGTGTGTTCAGTATTCTTAGTCAGTCAACATCTGTGAGACAATTCCCAACAGAACTTTGGCGATATTTCTCCATGGATGAGCATTCATGGATGATGTTGACGGTTCATTACCTGTGCATGCGCAAACTGCTGAATAGTGACTTTTTGCACCTAGCTTTCTCTTCTAGCTAATTCTTGCATGTAGAACATAGTACTCAGCAACATCTTGTACACAGTAGATTTGGGACAGACTTTTGGAAGACTTTGGCCATTTGTAGATACCTACAATGGTTCTCAGTGTCTGAGGGATATAGTTGTGGGGAGGCATACTGCAATGTTAGTCAAAAACTTATTTCAGAATAATGCTAGCTCTTGCTGCAACTTGTGTTACATCGTGGTGAAATATACATGCTTGAATAAAAACGTTATCTATGTTTACATGTATTTTTGGTCTGTTTGTATAATGAAAGTGACTGTGTACTCATCACTCACATGATTTTCTTAGGTCAGCACATAATCCCCCGTTTTCCTTGATGGCAGGCTCTCCCTTTCGTGATTCAGCCAAAGTCAGGACAGGTATGAAGAACTCAAGGAAGGAGGCAGCAGGGGATTATTATGACACTGGTTGCTAAATGATAACTCTACTATATCATTTTACCATTCTTCTGGGATCAGAATGAAGACAAGGGAGAAGGTCTGAGGAAGAACAATTTTTGGCAGCTAAACTATTATCATTTCCTCCAACATAATGTTTGTATCTTGAGCATTCCAGGGATGTCAACCAATTTTGACAGGGAAGAGAGAAAACCAGTGTAGTGGATGGAATTATGTCCCCCCAAAACTTATTGAAGCTTGAATTGTATCCCCTACATTTTATGTATTAGAAACTTAGTCCCCACAGTGACTGTTAAGAGGGTGGAAAATCCTATTATGGTAATTGAAAGGTGGAGCCTTGAAGACATGATTGGATTGTAGGACTATGTAGTAATGAATGGATTAAAAATGGTGGTCAGGGGAGTGGTTGTGGGAGCTTTAAAAGAAGAGGAGAGACTGTCTTTCTCTCTCTCTCTGCTCTCTCTGCTTCCACCATCTTGTATTGTGAGACCCCTGGGTCACTGTTGCCACCACCAGATGGACTTTGGACTTTCCAGCCTCAAGAACTGTAAGCAATAAGTTGTGTTTTCTTTATAAATCACCCAGTTCCAAGTATTTTGTTATAAACAACATAAACGGACTAATACGACTGGGAATGTGCAAAACGATCAGACATGGTCAAGATTTTGGTTAATCTTACAGGAAATCATTTCTATGTTATTTCATGAGAAAATATAAACATTTTCTTAATAAATAAAGTAATTTAAATCTTTTGAACAGTCATGAATAGATATTAAATGTATTTGTTAAATTGCTTATGATTCACTAATTCTCAAATATTAAATGTTAACATATAAAAAGATACTTTTAAATCATTAAATCTAATGTTTTAAGAGAGGGATTGGTTTTACAATCTGGAAACTTTTTTGTTTTCATTAATAGAAAGATCACTAAAGGCTTTCCCCTGAAATAATTTCATAAAGAAGAGGACAGGACAAATATCTATAATTTTCAGTATTCTCATACAGAACATGTTATTAGTATTTTAGTAAAATTAATACATTATTTTGTACTTTTATAAATGTAATAGTATTTAAAAACTAGTGGCTATTTTTGTCTCATCTGTTTTGTTTATATTAGATTTTTAACCTTTCTTGCTTTGAAACAAATTCACAGGAAAGTGGCAAAAGTAGTACAGAGAGCCATAGAGCTCTGTCTAACCTCAGCCAGATTTTGCAATTGTTAGCATCGTCCATATTTACATTCTCTTTCTTCCCATTTGTCTCAGTCTGTGTCTATTTCTCCTCCCCCAAACATATATACTACTGTAGGTTTTTTTCTTTTACCTGAACCACTTGAAAATAAGCTGCAGATATGGTGCCCTATAACTCCTTAATATTTAGGGTGTATTTACATTACAAAAATCAATATTTTGTCATTGACACTTATCTAACATAATCATCTTTTCCACAGATTTCATTCAGCCCTTGCTTATTTTCTCCAAAATTTCCTTTATAGATTTGGGATTCAATCCAGGCTCATGCATTGCATTTGATTGTCACTCCAATTTGGAACAGTTCCTCAATCTTCTTTGTCTTTCATGACCTTAATATTCGTGAAGAGTAGATGCCACTCAAACTACAGGATTTATGCATTCGAGGCAGGAATTGTCTTATCTTTTAACAATTTCTACATTTGTGTATGTTACATAATACAGATAATTTAACAGAAGAGTAACGCATGTGTATAATTTTTAAACAAATAAATGGAGGTACATGTTCAAAAACTTTTTTACTAATGATGACAAGTGAAGATAAAAGGTTGAAGACCACTGTGCTAAGGGATCAGTGAGGGTAACCAGCCATATTCTAGGGCTGGAACCTGGAAACAAAAGAATGGGCACTTCAACTTGAGAGTTGTTGTGGGATTCCAGGAGCCCTGAGCTGCAGAATCTTGGTTCTGAATAAATACATAATTCCAACCTCGCACCACTGTGTGATCAGATGTTTCACTCTAATACAAAACTTGGGAGGAATTGGTAAAGGACCACCCAAATCAACTACATCGTACACTTATAATTAAAAAAGAATTTAAAAAAACCCGAAGACTTAGTTTACATTTTGTGATGTAGGGATTTGAAAACCTGTGTTTTCAATTTATTTGGATACTTGATTTTAATGGCTGTTATAATTGAAAAAGTTTTTCTGAAGTTATGTAAATCTGAATGGAAAAAGTCTATCTTTAATTATGCTTTCCAAATTGTAGTACTTACCTTTCAAAGCTAACCCCAAATTATGTAAATATATTTGTTGAAAAAATGACTAGGAAATTTCTATTTATTTAACATGCATTGAAACTGTTGAAAAAATTTTAACACATTAAAGCAATTTTCTAGGTTTCTTCAATGTGCAAGTATTAGAGTTTTCATAGGCTACATAATTTTTGCAAACAACAGCATATAATAATGGAAATGCATTCAAACTTCTGCTTTCAAAAAATTTTCTCCATAGCATAAATGTCCTTCAAAAAGTACTTATTTTCTCATTGCCTTGGGTTGAATGTCCCCCCCCCCCAACTTAGTCTCCACTATGACAGTGTAAAGAGGGTGGGAAGTCCTATTATGGTAGTTGAAAGGAGGGGCCTTGAAGAGGTGATTGGTTTGTAAGACCGTTTAGTAGTAAATGGATTAAGAATGGTGGTGAGGGGTGCGGTTCCAAGGGCTTTAAAAGAAGAGAGAGGAAAGTCTGTTTTGCTCTCTGCTCTCTCTGCTCTGCCATTTCACAATGTGATATCCTGCCGTCACTGAAGTCACCGCCAAAGAAAGCTTTCACCAGATGTGTTCCCTGGACTTTAGCCTTCCTAGCCCTGAAACTGTAAGCAGTAAATTTCATTTTCTTTATAAATCACCCAGTTCTGTGTATTTTGTTATAAGCAGCAGAAACACACTGAAACACTCATTTAGTGTCAGATTGAATTTTTTTGTGATGTGTTGCATTCTCGTGTCAGCTAATTGTCATTAAAGCAAAGGTCAGCACATTTGGATCACTTGATTTTTTTTGTAAGAAAAAATGAATAACTCATGTGTAAATTTGCCAACTCTGTTAAGGACTTCCTTGCAATATCACCTGCGATCGTCTGTGTAATTACATCAGTAGATGCTGTGGTGTGCTGCCTGCTGCCCTTCAGAATTAGGTTGATGGTTGGCTGCTCTCAGCTTTGTCATTCTCTAGGTATTGCACTCAGGGGGAAGAAAGCCCCCTCACCCAAGGTCACACTCTTCCCAGGGAGCAGCTCTCCCCCAATGACTGGTCTGTGCTGGATATAAATGCCAGACCCTCTTGCACTGTTAGTGGGAATGTAAATTAGAACAGCCTTTACAGAAAACAGTAGGCAAGTTCCTCAGAAAACTAAAAATAGAACTACTCTATCCAGCAATACCACTTCTGGGTATATATCCAAAGGAGATGAAATCACCACCTTGTATAGATATTTGCACTCCCATATTTAATGCAGCGGTATTCACAATAGCCAAAATATGGAATCAACTTAAGTGTACAAAAATGAATGGACGGATAAAGAAAATGCATACATACACAATGAAGTACTATTCAGCCTTGAAAAAGAAGGAAATTCTGTCATTTGCAGCAACATAAATGAACCTGGAGAACATTATGTTAAGTGAAATAAGCCAGGCAGAAAAATAAATTCCATATGATCTCACTTATATATGCAATCTAAAAAAAGTTGAACTCACAGTGGCAAAGATTAGAATAGTGGTCACCAGAGTCTGGATGGGGGGACAGGTGGATGGGGAAAGGGGAGATGTTGGTCAAATGGTATAAAGTTTCAGTTAGGCAGGAAGAATAAATTCTGGTGATCAATATTGCACAGCATCGTGACTATAGTTAATAATAATGTATTGTATATTTCAAAATTGCCAAAAGAATAGATTTTAAATGTTCTCACCAGAAAGAAATGATAAGTATGTGAGGTCATGGATATGTTAATTAGCTTGATCTAATCATTCTGCAATATATACATTTATCATAACACACATTGTGCCCCCTAAATACAATACAATTATTATTGTCAATTAAAAATAAAACAAAATTAAGTTTAAAAGAGTCCTGGCCAGCCTGCTTCAAGGTGAGGCAATCCTAATGGGCCACTTCAGTGCCAGAGTTCCCCATGGTATTGGTTGAGGACATTGTGGTAACTGTCCTCCCTCTGCCCAATCCTGCTTCTTTGACTTCCCAAAGGGTATTCATTCTGACACTCCCCAATAAAAATTGTATATGCAACTTTCCTTGTCAGAATTTGCTTTTCAGGTGCCATAAAGACTCTCCATAAAGAAGTGCAAAGAGACCCTAAAATGTTAAATGTTTTGTTTAACTAACCTCATCTGTGCCATTCTGTAGCACTTTGCTCTGTATGGCTTCCCCATCCTTGCTGCAATAGCTTGTCTATGAATGACAGTAGGAATGCATTTCATGTGGGACATTTTATCTGTGCCCTTGCTGGAGAATTTAAAAAAAAAACTTCAGTCCAAATAGTTGCCCCACAATTTTTTATATATCATAATTTTTCTTAAAGAAATTATTTATTACCAAGGGAAAATATTTATTTTTTCCCCCAGCATCTCACAAAATAAGTTCTTCATGTGTTTTATCATTGGAAACAGAATCCAGAAAATACCATAGCTGAAATGTGTTAGAAACATCAGTGCTTCATCCAAATTATAGAAAACCTTCAACATTAGGTAATTTGTTCCAGCATTTGTTTCTTTACTCTTCTGTAATGCTTTCTATATATCATCCAATGATATTTGCTGACAAAGAAATGCATTTTAGTTTTCATCATCTGCTTTTTTTTGTTATTATTTCTGCCATTTTTACTGTAACAGGAAGAACAGGTGTTTCCCCAGTGGATGTGGTTATCGTTTTTACCTTTGCTTTAAAATGAGAAACCTCAAAAGAAGCTTCTGAAGTATTTATTACCACATTTTATGACACTTGGTAAGATTCTATATTTAGTGTTGCATGACATTATAAATCCCCCCCAAATTATGGTCATTTTTCTTCAGGTTTAGGATATTTAGTTTTAACATATTCTGCTAAATTTTATGGTATACCACTTGCTACTTCTATTTCTGTCAGTATGGCAAACTAGATTCCCCAGCAAGCTTCCTGCTGTAAAACGCTTATACATGCTGGGTAAAATATAACAAATATTTTTAAAAAATATATAACTGAGCTAGAAAGCATGTAAGGAAATTCCCAATAGGATAAAAATGAAGTACAAACTGAAAATCAGGGCCATAAGCACATGGATGTGGGGTATGCTTGGCAGCCTGGGGGGGTGAGGATCTGGAAGGACATAGATTCTTTGTCTCAGTCACTCGGAGCTTTAAGTCTTTGTGCCTACACATGAGCAGGAGACAATGCCTTGGGATTACATGAGTTTAAAGGTTCAATTTGAGACCTTCATAGGAAGGAAAGGCTTTTGAAGAGCCACTCTAGGAAAACCTTCTACTCAATGGTACAGAATAGTGTCTGAAGCTTGTATGTCCTTATTTAACTTTTACATACAAAAAAGCTTTGGAAGCTTGTATGTCCTCATTTAGGTTTCACATAGAAAATGTCTCCTAAAAATTTATCCCTATTCTTACCCAGAGTTGGGATTAAAATATTTCCATCTGTGTGATTCTGGGAATGCCAAGTCAATAAATTAACTTAAAAGAGATATGAACCTATGAAGACCCAGGCATTTGGCAAAATAAATGTAAAACTTCTCTGGAGGAGCACCCTCCATCTTGATAACACAGGATTACCACCAGTAGAGTCCTGCTACTGAAGAGTGCATGATAAAAACTTACAAAGCACATGAGAACACAACATAACACAGTTGAGAGTCAGTATATACAATAAGCAACAGTAATATGCCATCAAGAACTTCATAAGAGAAGTATTGAATAAAAGATGAAATAAGTATGCTTAAAATGGTTAAGGATATGAACAGGGAATTCAAAACATGAGAAAGAAGCAGACAGACACTATCTGAAGACCAAGAAAATTTGAAAAGAGAAACAAATATGAGGGTTCTTCAGGAAGTTTAGGGAAAAATTGAATTAAGAGGTTATATGAATCTTCCACGAATTTTTTGAAGTAACTTTGTACAACCAAATAGAACTGTTAGAACTGAAAAATGTAGGCACTGATACTAAAAACTCAATGGACAGATTGAACAGGAGATTTGACCCAGCCAAAGATGGAATTAATATACCAGAAGATAGATCTGACTGGAAATTGTTATGCAGTTACTGTCATTATGCTTTTGGACATTGTACCTTGCCCATCTGGCTGCTTCTCTGAAGTGAGAGACTGTTTTGAGTTAGCTTCCTACCCCTTGTTCTGCTCTAGTGTGGAAATCTTATGCATTTCTGGCTCCCCACCACCCCCAGTCTATGTTAGTATGAGTGATCCATTTTGCCAGAGATATTCCTGTATGTGGCATACATTAGTACTCTAAATGAATCAACTTCCTCATTGATAAAGGATAAATTTTTGTAATGTAAAAAATAGCTGAAGTTTAGATCAGTCAGCCAGTATTGGTCATCCTGGAGGAAAACTGGAAAACTGGAGATAGGCAAATAGTCCTGGTCTTAAAAAATAAATAAAGCATATTCTATAAAATAGATAATCTAAATTTGCTCACTATTCTGAAAAGATTCTAAAGCAGTTAATTAAAGTAATTTAAAACAATTATATTAAGAAGCGGGAACTTTTAGGAAATAACCTTGGTGCAAAAGAGCAAATTAGCCAAACTTTACACACATGCACACATACACATACCTATATATAAAAATATGTATGTATACACACACATATATAGTTAATTTAGTGATAGATCAAAGGAATGCTATAGATAGAATATATGTAAATTATTCTAGGCAAGTTAGACAAATGTACATTATGTTAGTCAAGGTTTAGTGTAGGAAATGGAAACTATTCTAATATTTCATGCAGAAAAGAATTCATCATATTTTATCAAAACTTCATCGACTATCAGATACACCATTTTTTTTTTCTTAGAAAGGCAAGTGCTATTAAACTATGCTAAAATGTCTTAATGATAGTCTTGAGTGAATTAGCCACATCAGTTCTTTATGATTTTGAAGTTAGTTCACTTATTTTGAGGGATTTTGTTATTCCTACTGCTTTGGGTTGCTTTGTTTGATATGAGATAGGCAATTCTTTTGCATTTATTTCAGTAACAAAACCAGAAAGCTCTGCTCTAAAACAGAAGCTGGAAGCCAAATCTGTAAATAAAGTTTTGTTGGAACACAACCATGCCCTTTCATTTACCTGCTTTTTATGACTCCCTTCCCACTACCACGGCAAAAATGAGTACCGACAATCCCCAACTTACGATGGCTCGACTTATGATTTTTTGACCTTATGATGGTGTGAAAGCAATACACATTCAGTAGAAATCGCACTTCGAATTTTGAATTTTGATTTTTTCCCCGGCTGGTGATATGCTGTATGATACTGTGGTGCTGAGATCTCAGATCCTTCTGACCCTTCCTGTGCAGGTTGTGAGTCATGTAGTTGAAAGAAGACCCTGGAAGCTTTATGCAAGGTAGACATACTTTATTCTTCAGATGTGAGCTTCACAGACATGCTTTATTCTCAGACATGAGCTCTGCGGTTCTCCACTGACCCTCCATGCTCTGCCCACCTTCCACGCTCTGCCAACTCTCAGTGCTCTGCTGACCAGCAGTTCAGAGCAGTTACCTTTTACTCTTAGTAACAATAGTGGCCACAAGCCAAGCATTACATAATTACAACAATCATGCTGAATCAGTAAATGGGCACACATAAGCAGTTACACTACTTTTTCTAACTTGTTTCTAGTGAATGTGCTGAATCTTGCCTATTTGTAACAGTAGCGAGGCGAGAGATCCTGTCTAAACTTTTTCTGCTTTCCTTACAGATACCTTCTTGTGATGCTGGGCAGCGGGAGCCACAGCTCCCAGTCAGCCACACAATCACAGGGGTAAAGAACCGATACCCTACTCTACAGTGTACTGTACTCAATAAATTACATGAGATATTCAACACTTTATTATAAAATAGAGTTTGTGTTCAATGATTTGCATGTTGTAAGCATGTTTAAGGTAGGCTAGGATAAGCTATAACGTTTGGTTGTTTAGGTATATTAAATGCGTTTTTGACTTATGATATTTTCAATTTACAATGGGGTTACATTCTCATAATCCCCAATGAGTCCAGATGATGTCCAGAAGGGGGATGTAACCACCTTATAAGTTGAGGAAGATCTGTAGTTGTAACAGAGGCTGCATGACTCAAAAGGAAAAGCTGGCTCTTTACAGAACAAAGTTTGCCAACCCCTGCTACTGGGAAATACTGTATATATTATAACAGGAGCTATCATCTATTGATGCCGTGGCACACTATGCTAAGTACTTTAAGCAGGGTAGAAGTCTCTTATCCAACAGGGCCAGGACAAATGTTAGTTGATTGATTCATTCAATCAGTCAACAAATATTTATAGAGTAACTACCATCGATCAGGTGATATATTCAACAAGCTTGGAGTACAGGAGTGAACAAAAGAACAAAAAAATTATGGTTTTCTTGGAGCTTCCATTCTAGTTGGCTATGGAAAGGAGGATGGGGTTAATAAAGAGGAGATAGAAAATGACTGAATTAATATGTAAAACAATTATATCAGATTATGAAAAGTATGTGTGAAAAATAAAGCAGGAAGGCTTCAGATTTAAAAAAGAGAAGTCAGGAAAGTCTCATAAAGAAAACGGTATTTGAATGAGGACCCGAAGGAGGTGAGGACAAGCTGTGCAGATATTCAGTGGAAAAGCATTCCAGGCAGAGGCAACAACCACTGCAAAGGCACAGAGGAGGGGGGTGTGTGTCACATGTTTTGAAGAAAAAGTAAGAAATCTCGTGTGTTTAGAGGGGAAAAATAAGTAGGAAATAAGATCAAAAATTAAAAAGAAACACGGGCAGGGTGGTGCAGCTGATGAGCCATTGTAAAGACTTCGGTTTTTCTTGTGAGTGAGTTGGGAAGCTGTCAGAGTTTTGAGCAGAGGAGCGATATAAACCTACTGAACTGGGTGTCTCTGCTGCTTTGTTGTGAATGTATGGGAATGGGGCAAGACTGAAAGCCAATTAAAAAGGGCTTAGGAGGCAATTAAGAGCATTTGCAATAACCCACGTAAGAGCTGCTGGTGTCTAACATTGCAGTAGTGATGAAGCTGATGAAAATACACATGCAAACTTTTCATGGTGGGAAACTTCAAACACATACAAAAATTGAGAGAACAATATAAGGAACCCCTCCAACTTCAAAAAATTAGTGACTCAGGACCAATTTTATTCTTATACATCACTCATCTAATTCTCCTCCTACCATATAATTTTGAAGAAATCTGTCAATTCTGGGTATATTTTGAAGGTAAAATCAGTAGGATTTACTGCTAGTTTGGGTGTGGAGTGTCAAGTTCAAGGATGACACCTTAAGCACCAGGAAGGATGAGGCTGAGTTACTGAGGTGGGGAAGACTGAAGGAGGAACACAGCTTTTTTTGGTGGAGGTGGGGGTGGAAACCAGGAGTCTGGATTTTCACATAGTAGTTTTGAGATGTTTATTAGCTATTCAAGAGATGAGATGTTGAAACAATGGCTATATATAAATATGTCCAGACTTGTTAGCATGGAAATTTGGGGGTATGATTGGTACTAGCAGCCCTTCCATTACATTTCCCTCCAATTCTCCACAAGCATTGTCTCTCTTTTGGCCCTTTGAATGCCAGTGATTCCTGAATGCTGTTGCAAAATAGAACCATCTAGGAGAGATTTTAAAAGTCCCGATGCCCAGGTGACATCTCATACCCATTACATCTGAATATCTGGGGGTGGAGCCAGGCATTCACTTTGAAAAAGTCTCTAGGAGATTCCGATGTGCAACAGTTTGGAAACACACTGCTGTAGACCTGGCAAAGCAAAGTGTGGTCCCCCACAGCTAGCAAGTGTGGTTCATCCACCAGCAGCATTGGCATCACCTAAGAGCTTGTTAGTAATGCAGAATCCCAGGCCCCACCCCAATCTCCTGAATCGGATCCTACATTTTAGCAAGTCTAGTGCTTTATGTTCACATCAATGTCTGAGAAGCACGTTTATCTCTTGCTTTTGCGCCTTTGCAGAAATTGTCTTCTCTGCCAAGTTGCCTGCCCACCCATCCTGCCATCTCATTCCCATTTATCCTTTAAGATTTACTTCAGACACCCCCTCCTGGAAGACCTTCTCACCCATCCACCTCGTGCTCAGGCTATTCTGCGGTTGCCCTCTATTTACCTTTATTATGTACCTTATTCCAGCTTACTGTATTTGTTGATTTAGCTGATAGTCTCCTAGATTTTGAACCTGCACCAACAGAGATCATATTATGGGTAATAAGAGCTTGGTCAGTGTTTGCTGAATTGAGTGGTTAAGGCAGAAATGGGTCAGGTGAGACTCACAGGGCCCCGAGTCTGTCAGATCAAACCCCTGGAGGCGCTGGCTCTCACAGCAGCAGCCCTGATCTATGTGAACTCTGATTTTCCAGCTGCGTGAGGCTTTTGATTCATTTTATCTTCCCTGCTGTGGGGACAGAAACTGTGGCTGGCAAGGTGTGTGCTCATAGCTAGAGGGGAAACCTGAACTATGTAGGTGCACCTTCCACATAGCTGTGGCAGGGAACAAGGGGCTAGGATAGCTTGGATGTAGTCTAAGATTTTATTATGATCGTTTCCTATGATAACATCTTTTCTAATTGTGAAATCAGTACACAGAAAAAAACAAAGAAAATATAAATTATTTGCAATCCTGTTTCTCAGCAGGAAAAAACCCAAAAAACAAAAAAAACATTTTTTTTTAGCTTGTACCTTTCTAGGATTTATACAGAAAAAATAATACTACAAATGTCTTTTTCTGCTGTCATCATCTGGTCCCCTCAGTAACTCTCCAACTTGCTTTCCTTTCACTTGTTCCTCCTACTTTATCTGCACTCACCTCCCGGCTGTTGCCTACCCATGCCGGGCACCCCTGACCTCCAAGCCTTTGTTCTGGCTGTCTTTTCCAAGTGGACAATCTGCTCCAAATAACCTCTCACCTTCTGGTCTGTGCACAAGTCTCACATTCTAAAAGTTGCCTATCCTGACCACCCATTTCCACATTATACTCCCACATAGCATCTACCACCTCTAGCCTCCCTTAGCCTGCTCCACTCTGCTTTTCTTCACAGAATTTAGGATTTTCTAACATACTATAGAATGTACTTATTTTATTATATCTATTGTTTATTGTCATGCTTACTTCCCTCTCCTTCCCCCTTTAATCTTTCAGGGCAAAGGATCTTTGTTAAGTCTGACAGTGGCTGGCATGTAGTATATGCCCAGTAAATATTAGTTGAAGGAAAGAATGTATATATAATTGTAACTAAAATAGTAACATAGTGTAACTATGTTTTCTAGACTTAGGGATATACTGTTGTTTTTTTTTTTAACTTAGCAATACACTGTGTCCATCTCTTCACATAAATACTAATTCTTTGACATGGCTATATCCTTGAACGTTTTCATCTTCCAGACAGTTGCTATAAGCATTATTAGGCTCCAGCATCAGTAAAGATTTGAAGCAAAACTAGGTAGGAGCTAACCATACTCCATTAATTTGTTCAACACACACACACACACACGCACGCACGCACGCACACACATTGGTCTATTATACAGTAAAAAATGGAGGTAGAGAAACTCAGGGAATAAAAACCTTAATTATATATTGAAGTAAGATCCTCACAGGCAGAAGGATCCTCACAGTAAGATCCTCACATGTGACCTGACTCTTTTCCTTCCTGGTCATGGGTATACAGCAGAGCTTCTCTCCAGCTCTGTCTGGGGTCATCCCATTCTCACTGCAGTGGTTGCTACCATCTTGCCTCAGAGGTGTCTGTGACCGCAGCTGCTCCTCCCCTGCACAGGACAGCAAAGCCAGCAGGCTTCCCTTCCTCACAGCCTCTCACTCAGGGCAGTCGGGAAAAGCTGGCAGACTCTGTTTCCATACATGACTAACTTTCTGGTTAATGCAAAATGACTCTAGACTAGAGTGCACTTTTTATCCTTAGATATCCTTTTCACATGTGGGGGGATATTATATGTCACAGGGAAGAAAGAGGCACAAACTCTTCTGATCAGTGGGAAGGAAGAAGTCCATTTTGCCTCTGGTTCCTTTGTTCTTTGGTCCACCTTATTCTCCCTTATTCATTGTCTTGCCGCCAACCATTGTGATTGTGCAACCACCTATGGCTTTTTCATCTATTTAGCAGGATGGTTCATGCACTCTAATGACAGCAGAGACACTGGGAACTATAACTCAATCGGAAAATGACCAGCCTTTCTTATTGTTCTTCTTTGGCATTTGTATTGTTTTAATTATCTGTCTACCTAATTATTCCAGGAGATAGTGAGCTTTAAGGACCTTACACTTGACTACAAATGAGGTCAGAGAAGACTGGCATCTTCTATTTTCAGAAATGAACTTTTTAGAAAATAAACACTTCTGAAGTGTACATTACTCTTTCCTTAAGGAAGATGCAAAGTTCAAAGAAGGTTGGCACACTGCATACTCATAAAGGTAGTTTGAACATAAAGTAGACCACAACATTATCTTTTCTAGACTTGGAAGATGAATTTGGTAAGTCTGACATGTATGCATGAAAATTATATAACACATATTAGTTAGAAATGAAAGTAGGTATCAGTATTCTTTCTGAGTAGTCCAGATAATTAGGAAAGGGAGAAAAAAGCTAGAAGTAAGAAGATTTGATTTCATGTGTAATCAGAAGAAATATGCCAAGTAATTCATCACTAATTCAAATAGTCAAGAAAAATCTAGGAAAAGCCCTAGGAAGCATAATTAGCTATGCAGAGGGTTGGAACATTTGCAAAATGTCATAGTTATAAATTGCTATTTTTTTTTCCTTTGAGACCTGACCAATACTTCATCAATAAATCCCAAAAGACTTTTGAGCAAGTCTCAACATGAAATACTTGCTCTTGATGCAGAACTTTTAACCTAGAAAGAGATGTGGCTGGCTTTTGAAGGTTAGCTTCTTACTTTTTGAAAAGCTTTCTGGAACTCTGCCACTAACACTTTCTGAGCTTCATTTCTTCTTCATGAAAAATGGGAGATACTGTGCCTGTTACTCGTTTGTCTCCAAAGGGTGTTGGAGAGCCTCTACAGGAAGTTCATTTACCCACAAACCTGCACTGTGAATGACAGGCCAATGGGCCTCCCTGGTCTCTTCTGCTTCAGGTAAGGGAGTGCCTTATTATCCCCTAACCTCCTATTGATAATATTTATTTGCTACAGTTCAGACAGTCCTTGGTTTAATACTGAACACAAAAACTGATCTTAGTCAGGAACATTGACCAGAGAACTCATTTTTAGGCCTGGCTGTCATAGGTCCTCTTCACAAAGCATGCTGGGAATGGATCAAAAGTTCTGATCACAGTGCCTTCTGGGTATGTGCAGGTCCCTTCCTCACTGTCACTGGTTATGTCTGAGACCATCTGGCTAGAGATTTGGTTGGAGTGTGGGGAGTGGGGGAGGCTAAAACTGTGGGATGCTTTTTTATTTCCTAAATTTCCTTCTGGGTGCTTCTGGAGCCACTCAAATCTCACCCCTGTGGCTTTGTGTAGCAGGGGGAAGTTTACCTTGCCATTCCAAGAGCTACATTAGGGGAAGCAAGCACTATGGTGTTTGGGTTGAAGTTGGCATTAGTTTTCCCTGAAAAACAGTATGTCAATGATGGTTAGGTTCTGTGGGCTTATTAGTGACAATATAATTCATCTATGGTCCAGGTTAAGTGGACTTCTGTGGGCTATTCTACATTGTCTCTAACATTGCATCTATGAGAATAATGTATCCTGAATTCCAGAACATGGACTTAAATACATTTGGAATACAAACCATTTCTCAATGGGTACTGAGGGGACTGGTGTAGGGCTGTCAGAAAGGATGGTTCAGAAAATGTGGTCCCCTCTGGCATTCACTAGTACTTGCAAATTTTTGTCTCTTATCTTTAAGTTTCTTGATAGCTCCTCATTTCTCTACTTAGTTTAGGAGGTTGAATGGATGCAATTTTCTAGTTGGCTGAAAAGCCTCATTATTTATTTATTTTTTCCGATGCAAATCCATTTTATTTTTGTAGGTTTTTTTTCTTTTTAAAAAATTTAAATTATTAAATAATGAGCGAATGTTGAATCTTCTTTACTCAGATGAAACTTTTGGAATACTTGACTCGTCTTTCTCTCAGACCCCACACCAAATCTGTCAGCAAAGAATGTTGTCTCTACCTTCAAAGTATATTCAGAATTCAATTATTTCTCCTTCCTTCAGTCTTCTCACCCTGGTTCATGCCACTATCACCTCCTGCCTGGATTATTGCAGTAGCATCTTAACTAGTCAGTCTCCTTTCTTTCACCTTTCCCACCTACAATCTATTTTGATACAGTCCTCAGAGTGATCTTATTAAAATATAATCACATCTCATCACTTTTTTTCTTAAACTCTTTCAATGGCATCCCATATTCATTGCAGTAAAAGCCAAAGTCGTTACAAATCCTATGCAATCTGATCTTACCTCCTCCAATTGTCCCTCATTCACTCTGCTCCAAACACATAGTTCTTCAAATACTCCAGGTACCTTTCTGCCCAGGGCCGTTGCACTGGCTATGCCTTCTGACTGAATTCTTGTATCTCTGTATATGAAGAAGACTCTTTCAAGTCTTCTCAGAGGTCATCACACAGGGAGGTCTTTCCTGACAATCTTACATAAAATTTCAACCTCCTACTCTTTTTGGGCACCTCACAATGCTCTCCTTTGCTTAATTTTTTCTCCATAACACATAACACCACCTGCTGTTCTATATATCTTATTTGTTTGTTAATTGAAGTACAAACTTCAGAGAGGCAGGGATTTTTTTCCAGCATCTGGAACAGTGTCTGACACATAGTAAGCAATAATCAATACTTGTTAAGTGAATGAATGAAATACTTTTTCTGATTCTATTGAGATAATCATATGATTTTTCAATGGTAATATGGGAAATTGTATAATAGGTTTTCTAATTATTGGAATGAAGTTGTTAATAATAGTCTTTTTAATTTCTGTAATGATGCATCTATAATAGTGTTCACTTTTTCATTTTTAACATTTTTTGGAAGCCTTTTCTGTTTTATTCTTGATCAATTTTACTAGAAATTTGTCAATTTTATCATTATTTTCTGAGAGCCAGCTTTTAGTTTGTCAATCCTCTTTCTTTGATTTTTTAACCTCATTTAATTCATTTTTGGTTTTGTTTTATCTTTTAATCTTTTTAGCTTTATTCTTTTGTTCTTTTTCTAACATCTTAAGTTGAAAGCTCAATGAATTAATTTTTAGCTTTTTAAATTTTCTAACTAGCTAAATAACAAAAATTTGATAGGTAGTGTTTTTGCTGTAATTCAGTTCTACGTATTTTCTTATTTTCATTTTCACATTTTCTTTTAGTCTGAATTATTTAAAAAATTTCTTAATTTCCAAACACATTTTAAAAATTATCTCTGTAATGTCATTTTTAAATTGTCTTATGGTTCATGTAAAGACAATTATTTGAAAATTGTTGAATTTGCTTTATGGGTAGCAAATGGTTCATTTTTATATGTGTTTTCATATTCTCAAAAAGTGTAGGTATTTTTTCATTGTTGGGTGCAGTATTTTTCATATGCTATTTTAAACAACTTGTTAGTTATGTTTTTTAAATTTTCTATAAATTTACTTTTTTTGATAAGTATATAGAATCTAATACAACAGTAATCAAAAGTGTGTAAAAATTCCTAATATAATTCCTATATATGTAAAATTTCCTAAATAAATTCCTCATATAATGTCAGCATCTTTTGGTTCTGTCAATTTTTGCTTTTCTTATTTTTTTTTAAATTTTATTTTGTCAATATACATTGTGGCTGATTATTGCTCCCCATCACCAAAACCTCCTTCCCTTCTCCCTCCTCCCCTCCCCCCCAACAAGGTCCTTTCTGTTTGCTTGTTGTATCAACTTCAAGTAATTGTGGTTGTTATATCTTCTTCCCCCCACCCTCGGTTTTTTTTTTGTGTGTGTGTGTGTGTGTGTGTGTGTGCATTTATATATTAATTTTTAGCTCCCACCAATAAGTGAGAACATGTGGTATTTCTCTTTCTGTGCCTGACTTGTTTCACTTAATATAATTCTCTCAAGGTCCATCCATGTTGTTGCAAATGGCAGTATTTTATTTCATTCGTTTTTATAGCTGAGTAGTATTCCATTGTGTAGATGTACCACATTTTCTGTATCCACTCATCCGATGATGGACATTGGGGCTGGTTCCAACTCTTGGCTATTGTAAAGAGTGCTGTGATGAACATTGGGGAACAGGTACACCTTCGACTTGATGATTTCCATTCCTCTGGGTATATTCCCAACAGTGGGATAGCTGGGTCCAGTCCTATTTCCTGAAGTGTTTCTCCTATGTTTTCTTTAAGAAGTTTTATTGTTTCAGGGTGTATATTTAAATCCTTAATCCATTTTGAGTTGGTTTTAGAATATGGTGAGAGGTATGGATCTAGTTTCATTCTCCTGCATATGGATATCCAGTTATCACAGCACCATTTGCTGAAGAGGCAGTCCATTCCCTAGTGAATAGGCTTGGTGCCTTTGTCAAAGATCAGATGGCAGTAAGTGTGTGGGTTGATTTCTGGATTTTCTATTCTATTCCATTGGTCAGTGCGTCTGTTTTTATGCCAGTACCTTACTGTTTTGGTTATTATAGCTTTGTAGTATAGCTTAAAGTCAGGTAGTGTTATGCCTCCAGCTTTATTTTTTTGCTCAGCATTGCTTTGGCTATGCGTGGTCTTTTATTGTTCCATATAAATGTCTGGAGAGTTTTTTCCATTTCTGAGAAAAATGTCTTTGGGATTTTGATGGGGATTGCATTGAATTTGTATATCACTTTGGGTAGTATGGACATTTTCAGTATGTTGATTCTTCCAATCCAAGAGCATGGGATATCTTTCCATCTTCTTGTATCCTCTCTAATTTCTCTCAGCAGTGGTTTGTAGTTCCCATTATAGAGATTTTTCACCTCCTTGGTTAACTCAATTCCTAAGTATTTTATTTTTTTGGTGGCTATTGTAAATGGGCAGGCTTTCTTGATTTCTCCTTCTGCATGTTCACTATTGGAGAAAAGAAATGCTACTGATTTTTGTGTGTTGATTTTGTATCCTGCTACTGTGCTGAAATCATTTATCAATTCCAACAGTTTTTTTGTGGAGGTTTTAGGCTGTTCGATATATGGGATCATGTCATCTGCAAACAGGGACAGTTTGACTTCATCTTTTCCGATCTGGATGCCCTTTATTTCCTTCTCTTCTCTGATTGCTCTGGCTAGTACTTCCAACACTATGTTGAATAGGAGTGGTGAGAGTGGGCATCCTTGTCTAGTTCCTGTTCTTAAAGGAAAAGCTTTCAGCTTTTGCCCATTCAGGATGATATTAGCAGTGGGTTTGGCATATATGGCTTTAATTATGTTGAGATATTTTCCCTCTATACCTAACTTATAGAGGGTCTTTGTCATGAATGAGTACTGAACTTTATCAAATGCTTTTTCAGCATCTATAGAGATGATCATGTGGTCCTTGTGTTTGAGTTTATTAATATGGTGTATCACATTTATTGATTTGCGTATGTTGAACCAACCTTGCATCCCTGGGATGAGTCCCACTTGATCGTGATGAATAATTTTATGTATGTGTTGCTGTATTCTGTTTGCTAGTATTTTAGTGAGGATTTTTGCATCTATATTCATCAAGGATATCGACTTGTAGTTTTCTTTTTTGGTTATATCTTTACCTGGTTTTGTTATCAAGATGATGTTTGTTTCATAGAATGAGTTTGGGAGATTTGCATCCGTTTCAATCTTTTGGAATAGTTTGTAAAGAATCGGTGTCAATTCCTCTTTGAATGTTTGTTAAAATTCTGCTGTGAATCCATCTGGTCCTGGTCTTTTCTTTGTTGGGAGCCTTCTGATAACAGCTTCAATCTCCTTTATTGTTATTGGTCTGTTCAAATTTTCTACATCTTCATGGTTCAGTTTTGCGAGCTTGTGTGTGTCCAGAAATTTATCCATTTCCTCCAGATTTTCTAATTTGTTGGCGTATAGTTGTTTATAGTAGTCTCGAATGATTCCTTGTATTTCAGATGAATCAGTTGTAATATCGCCTTTTTCATTTCTAATTTTTGTTATTTGAGTCTTCTCTCTTCTTTTTTTTGTTAGCCATGCTAATGCTTTGTCAATTTTATTTATCTTTTCAAAAAACCAACTTTTTGATTCGTTGATCTTTTGAATTGTTTTTTGAGTTTCAATTTTCATTCAGTTCTGCTCTGGTCTTAATGATTTCTTTCCGTCTGCTAACTTTAGGTTTGGATTGTTCTTGTTTTTCTAGTTCTTTAAGGTGAAGTTTTAGGTTGTTCACTTGCATTTTTTCCATTCTTCTGAAGTGAGCGTTTAATGTGATAAATTTTCCCCTCAATACTGCTTTTGCAGTATCCCACAGGTTTTGGTATGATGTATCATTGTTTTCATTAGTTTCAAGAAATTTTTTGATTTCCTGCTTGATTTCTTCTTGGACCCATATGTCATTAAGTAGAATGCTGTTTAATTTCCATGTGTTTGTATAGTTTCCAGAGTTTCGTTTGTTATTAATTTCTAGTTTAAATCCATTGTGGTCTGAGAAGATACATGGGATAATTCCAATTTTTTGAATTTATTGAGACTTGATTTGTGACCTAATATGTGATCTATCCTGGAGAATGATCCATGTGCTGATGAGAAGAATGAATATTCTGAGGTTGTTGGGTGGAATGTTCTGTAGATATCTGCCAATTCCAATTGGTCTAGAGTCTTGTTTAGATCTTGTGTTTCTCTACTGATTCTTTGCCTAGATGATCTGTCTAATACTGACAGTGGGGTGTTCAGGTCCCCTGCTATTATAGTATTAGAGTCTATTTCCTTCTTTAGGTCTAATAGAGTTTGTTTTATAAATCTGGCTGCTCCAACATTGGGTGCGTACATATTTATGATTGTTATGTCTTCTTGATGGATCAGTCCTTTCATCATTAAGTAGTGTCCCTCATTGTCTCTTTTTATGGTTTTTAGTTTAAAGTCTATTTTGTCAGATATAAGAATAGCTACTCCAGCTCGTTTTTCTTTTCTGTTTGCATGGTAAATCTTTCCCATCCTTTCACTCTTAGTCTGTGTGAATCTTTATGGGTGAGGTGGGTCTCTTGTAGGCAGCATATAGTTGGGTCCTCCTTATTGATCCAGTCAGCCAGTCTGTGTCTTTTGATTGACGAATTTAAGCCTTTTACATTAAGAGTTGTTATTGAAAGGTGTTGATTTATTCCTAGCATTTTATTGGTTGTTTGGTTGTCTTAGGTGTCTTTTGTTCCTTGCTTTCTGATTTACTGTTTGGTTTCTGTGTTTGTTGGTTCCTTAGGTTGCAGATAGCGTTTTTGTGTGCTTGTTTTCTCTTCATGAATGCCATTTTTATTATACTAGTGGGTATTGATTTTTCTTGGGTTTTTATGGCAGTGGTAGTTATTTTTCAGGAACCAAACCCAGTACTCCGTTGAGGATTTCTTGTAAGGGTCGTCATGTGGTAGTGAACTCCCACAGTTTTTGTTTGTCTGAGAAATATACTATTTGCCCTTCATTTCGGAAGGATAGCCTTGCAGGGTCGAGTATTCTTGGCTGGCAATTTTGTCTTTTAGTATTTTGAATATATCATCCCATTCCTTTCTAGCTTTTAGGGTTTGTGATGAAAAGTCTGATGTTAGCCTGATTGGGGCTCCCTTATAGGTGATTTGACGCTTCTCTCTTGCAGCTTTTAAGATTCTCTCTTTGTCTCTGAGTTTTGCCAATTTGACTATGACATGTCTTGGAGAAGGCCTTTTTGGGTTGAATACGTTTGGAGATCGTTGAGCTTCCTGGATCTGAAGATCTGTGACTTTTCCTATACCTGGGAAGTTTTCTGCCCCTATTTTGTTGAATATGTTTTCAATGGAATCTCCATTTTCCTCCCCTTCTGGAATACCCATGACTCGGATATTTGAGTGCTTAAGGCTGTCTGATATCTCTCTCAGATTTTCTTCAATGTCCTTGATTCTTTTCTCTTTCTTTTTGTCTGCTTGTGTTATTTCAAACAGCCCATCTTCAAGTTCAGAGGTTCTCTCTTCAACTTCGACAAGCCTGCTGGTTAAACTCTCCGTTGTGTTTTTAGTTATTTATTTATTTATTTATTTATTATTTTTATTTTTATTTTTATTTATTTTAATTTTTTTAAAATTTTATTTTGTCGATATACATTGTAGCTGATTATTGCTCCCCATCACCAAAACCTCCCTCCCTTCTTCCTCCCCCCTCCCCCCAACAATGTCCTTTCTGTTTGCTTGTTGTATCAACTTCAAATAATTGTGGTTGTTATATCTTCTTCACCCCCCCCCGGTTTGTGTGTGTGTGTGTGTGTATGTGTGTGTGAATTTATATATTAATTTTTAGCTCCCTCCAATAAGTGAGAACATGTGGTATTTCTCTTTCTGTGCCTGACTTGTTTCACTTAATATAATTCTCTCAAGGTCCATCCATGTTGTTGCAAATGGCAGTATTTCATTCGTTTTTATAGCTGAGTAGTATTCCATTGTGTAGATGTACCACATTTTCCGTATCCACTCATCTGATGATGGGCATTTGGGCTGGTTCCAACTCTTGGCTATTGTAAAGAGTGCTGCGATGAACATTGGGGAACAGGTATACCTTCGACTTGATGATTTCCATTCCTCTGGGTATATTCCCAACAGTGGGATGGCTGGGTCGTATGGTAGATCTATTTGCAATTGTTTAAGGAACCTCCATACCATTTTCCATGGAGGCTGCACCATTTTGCAGTCCCACCAACAATGTATGAGAGTTCCTTTTTCTCCACAGCCTCGCCAGCATTTATCGTTCATAGTCTTTTGGATTTTAGCCATCCTAACTGGGGTTAGATGGTATCTCAATGTGGTTTTGATTTGCATTTCCCGGATGCTGAGTGATGTTGAGCATTTTTTCATATGTCTGTTGGCCATTTGTATATCTTCCTTAGAGAAATGCCTACTTAGCTCTTTTGCCCATTTTTTAATTGGGTTGCTTGTTTTCTTCTTGTAAAGTTGTTTGAGTTCCTTATATATTCTGGATATTAGTCCTTTGTCAGATGTATATTTTGCAAATATTTTCTCCCACTCTGTTGGTTGTCTTTTAACTCTTTTAATTGTTTCTTTTGCTGTGCAGAAGCTTTTTAGTTTGATATAATCCCATTTGTTTATTTTTCCTTTGGTTGCCCGTGCTTTTGGGGTCGTATTCATGAAGTCTGTGCCCAGTCCTATTTCCTGAAGTGTTTCTCCTATGTTTTCTTTAAGAAGTTTTATTGTCTCAGGGTGTATATTTAAATCCTTAATCCATTTTGAGTTGATTTTAGTATACGGTGAGAGGTATGGATCTAGTTTCATTCTCCTGCATATGGATATCCAGTTATCCCAGCACCACTTGCTGAAGAGGCAGTCCCTTCCCCAGTGAATAGGCTTGGTGCCTTTGTCAAAGATCAGATGGAAGTAAGTGTGTGGGTTGATTTCTGGATTCTCTATTGTATTCCATTGGTCAGTGTGTCTGTTTTTATGCCAGTACCATACTGTTTTGGTTATTATAGCTTTGTAGTATAGCTTAAAGTCAGGTAGTGTTATGCCTCCAGCTTTATTTTTTTTGCTGAGCATTGCTTTGGCTATGTGTGGTCTTTTATTGTTCCATATAAATGTGTGAATAGTTTTTTCCATTTCTGAGAAAAATGTCTTTGGAATTTTGATGGGGATTGCATTGAATTTGTATATCACTTTGGGTAGTATGGACATTTTCACTATGTTGATTCTTCCAATCCAAGAGCATGGAATATCTTTCCATCTTCTTGTATCCTCTCTAATTTCTCTCAGCAGTGGTTTGTAGTTCTCATTATAGAGATTTTTCACCTCCTTGGTTAACTCAATTCCTAAGTATTTTATTTTTTTGGTGGCTATTGTAAATGGGCAAGCTTTCTTGATTTCTCCTTCTGCATGTTCACTATTGGAGAAAAGAAATGCTACTGATTTTTGTGTGTTGATTTTGTATCCTGCTACTGTGCTGAAATCATTTATCAATTCCAAGAGTTTTTTTGTAGAGGTCTTAGGCTGTTCGATATATGGGATCATGTCATCTGCAAACAGGGACAGTTTGACTTCATCTTTTCCAATCTGGATGCCCTTTATTTCCTTCTCTTCTCTGATTGCTCTGGCTAGTACTTCCAACACTATGTTGAATAGGAGTGGTGAGAGTGGGCATCCTTGTCTAGTGCCTGTTCTTAAAGGAAAAGCTTTCAGCTTTTCCCCATTCAGGATGATATTGGCAGTGGGTTTGTCATATATGGCTTTAATTATGTTGAGATACTTTCCCTCTATACCTAACTTATAGAGGGTCTTTGTCATGAATGAGTGCTGAACTTTATCAAATGCTTTTTCAGCATCTATAGAGATGATCATATGGTCCTTGTGTTTGAGTTTATTAATATGGTGTATCACATTTATTGATTTGCGTATGTTGAACCAACCTTGCATCCCTGGGATGAATCCCACTTGATCGTGATGAATAATTTTTGGTATGTGTTGCTGTATTCTGTTTGCTAGTATTTTAGTGAGGATTTTTGCATCTATATTCATCAAGGATATCGGCCTGTAGTTTTCTTTTTTGGTTATATCTTTACCTGGTTTTGGTATCAGGATGATGTTTGCTTCATAGAATGAGTTTGGGAGATTTGCGTCCATTTCAATCTTTTGGAATAGTTTGTAAAGAATCGGTGTCAATTCCTCTTTGAATGTTTGGTAAAATTCTGCTGTGAATCCATCTGGTCCTGGGCTTTTCTTTGTTGGGAGCCTTCTGATAACAGCTTCAATCTCCTTTATTGTTATTGGTCTGTTCAAATTTTCTACATCTTCACGGTTCAGTTTTGGGAGCTTGTGTGTGTCCAGAAATTTATCCATTTCCTCCAGATTTTCAAATTTGTTGGCGTATAGTTGTTTATAGTAGTCTCGAATGATTCCTTGTATTTCAGATGAATCAGTTGTAATATCGCCTTTTTCATTTCTAATTTTTGTTATTTGAGTCTTCTCTCTTCTTTTTTTTGTTAGCCATGCTAATGCTTTGTCAATTTTATTTATCTTTTCAAAAAACCAACTTTTTGATTCGTTGATCTTTTGAATTGTTTTTTGGTTTTCAATTTCATTCAGTTCTGCTCTATCTTAATGATTTCTTTCCGTCTGCTAACTTTAGGATTGGATTGTTCTTGTTTTTCTAGTTCTTTAAGGTGAAGTGTTAGGTTGTTCACTTGCCATCTTTCCATTCCTCTGAAGTGAGCATTTAATGCAATAAATTTTCCCCTCAATACTGCTTTTGCAGTATCCCACAGGTTTTGGTATGATGTATCATTGTTTTCATTAGTTTCAATAAACTTTTTGATTTCCTGCTTGATTTCTTCTTGGACCCATATGTCATTAAGTAGAATGCTGTTTAATTTCCATGTGTTTGTATAGTTTCCAGAGTTTTGTTTGTTATTAATTTCTAGTTTTAATCCATTGTGGTCTGAGAAGATACATGGGATAATTCCAATTTTTTTGAATTTATTGAGACTTGATTTGTGACCTAATATGTGATCTATCCTGGAAAATGATCCATGTGCTGATGAGAAGAATGAATATTCTGAGGTTGTTGGGTGGAATGTTCTGTAGATATCTGCCAATTCCAATTGGTCTAGAGTCTTGTTTAGATCTTGTATTTCTCTACTGATTCTTTGCCTAGATGATCTGTCTAATATTGACAGTGGAGTGTTCAGGTCCCCTGCTATTATAGTATTAGTGCCTATTTCCTTCTTTAGGTCTAATAGAGTTTGTTTTATAAATCTGGCTGCTCCAACATTGGGTGCGTACATATTTATGATTGTTATGTCTTCTTGATGGATCAGTCCTTTTATCATTAAGTAGTGTCCCTCATTGTCTCTTTTTATGGTTTTTAGTTTAAAGTCTATTTTGTCAGATATAAGAATAGCCACTCCAGCTCGTTTTTCTTTTCTGTTTTCATGGTAAATCTTTTTCCATCCTTTCACTCTTAGTCTGTGTGAATCTTTATGGGTGAGGTGGGTCTCTTGTAGGCAGCATATAGTTGGGTCCTGCTTTTTGATCCAGTCAGCCAGTCTGTGTCTTTTAATTGGGGAATTTAAGCCTTTTACATTAAGAGTTGTTATTGAAAGGTGTTGATTTATTCCTAGCATTTTATTGGTTGTTTGGTTGTCTTAGGTGTCTTTTGTTCCTTGCTTTCTGATTTACTGTTTGGTTTCTTTGTTTGTTGGTTCCTTAGGTTGTAGATAGTGTTTTTGTTAGCTTGTTTTCTCTTCTTGAATGCCATTTTTATTGTACTAGCGGGTTTAGAGTTTTCTTAGGTTTTTATGGCAGTGGTAGTTATTTTTCAGGAACCAAACCCAGTACTCCCTTGAGGATTTCTTGTAAGGGTGGTGTTGTGGTAGTGAACTCCCGCAGTTTTTGTTTGTCTGAGAAATATACTATTTGCCCCTCATTTCGGAAGGATAGCCTTGCAGGGTAGAGTATTCTTGGCTGGCAATCTTTGTCTTTTAGTATTTTGAAAATATCATCCCATTCCTTTCTAGCTTTTAGGGTTTGTGATGAAAAGTCTGATGTTAACCTGATTGGGGCTCCCTTATAGGTGATTTGACGCTTCTCTCTTGCAGCTTTTAAGATTCTCTCTTTGTCTCTGAGTTTTGCCAATTTGACTATGACATGTCTTGGAGAAGGCCTTTTTGGGTTGAATACGTTTGGAGATCGTTGAGCTTCCTGGATCTGAAGATCTGTGATTTTTCCTATACCTGGGAAGTTTTCTGCCCCTATTTTGTTGAATATGTTTTCAATGGAATCTCCATTTTCCTCCCCTTCTGGAATACCCATGACTCGGATATTTGAGCGCTTGAAGTTGTCTGATATCTCTCTCAGATTTTCTTCCATGTCCTTGATTCTTTTTTCTTTCTTTTTGTCTGCTTGTGTTATTTCAAACAGCCCATCTTCAAGTTCAGAGGTTCTCTCTTCAACTTCGACAAGCCTGCTGGTTAAACTCTCCGTTGTGTTTTTTATTTCGCTGAATAACTTCTTCAGCTCAGCAAGTTCTGCTACATTTTTTTTCAGGACATTGATTTCCTTGTATATTTCCTCTTTCAGATCCTGTATACTTTTCCTCATTTCATCATGATGTCTAGCTGAGGTTTCTTGTATCTCATTCAGTTTCCTTAGTATTATTACTCGAAATTCCTTCTCAGTCATTTCAAGGGCTTCTTGTTCCATAGGATCTAGAGGTTGAGATTTATTAACTTTTGGTGGTGTACTTTTTTGATTTTTTGTATTTCTGGTATCTTTTTTTTGGTGTTTATTCATTGTGGCAGGGGGTTTCACAGTCCACTGGTTTGAGACTAATGAATAACTAGGATGTTGCTGTGGTTGCCAATTTCGTATGGCTACGTCTGTGGCTGCTCAGTTGGCCTCTAGTGCCTTGTGTGTGTGGTTGCCTCGGGTCTTGGGCTTCTCCAGGGAGCCACCTTTCTGGTCGGCTTGGACTCTGCTGAGCTGGGGGATCACGTACCACAGGGTGTGTGATCGCTGTTGAGCTTTCACTTCCTGTGCAGGACTTCTCTCTGTTCCGTGTGCTCTGGCCCAGGCTGTTGGATTATGCAGTGGCGACCCCACCGGGTGTGTGGTTTCTGTCGAGTCGCCACCTCCCTGGCCGCATGTCTCCTCACTCTGTGCGCACTGTGCTGGGCTGGGGCGTGCCTTCTGCAACCCTCGTCTATCAGCTGGGCCTTCAAGACCCTGCTCGGCACCGCCTCGCCCAGGAAGTCTACCAGGTTTCTGCTAGGCACAGATGACCGGATGCTCTGGGTGCCTTTGTAGTACTGTGTAGATCTTTCTCGGGACTTTGTCACCTTTGTATCCCCCCGGTATAAACTGAGTCTATCGCCCGCCTGCAGCCAGCTCTCCGGCAGGTTCAAGTGGACCTGGGAACTCTCCTACCACACTATTCCCAACCAGAAATTCGTTAGGCTTTTTTCTGAATTGGTTGTCGCAGAGATGGTATCTGCCTCCCAGTAACAGGAAGTTTACCGGGGGTCGGAGTCCAGGGTGTGGTGGAGTGACAATCGGCCCACCCGTACTTCCTTGCTCTCCCGCCACTGGCCGGGGACGCCCCACACCACCAACCCACCAGAGAACCGTGGAGGGAGTGGGAGGGGAGGCCGGCCCGCAGGCTCCAGAAAGCCCTGTGCCGGGCCAGGCAAGTGGGAAGGCTCAGTGACGGTCAAGCCGGGCGGAGCTGCCAGCACCTGGGAAAATGGAGGCAGCCCCGGGGCGGTGAGTGGCCTAGTGATGCAGGTGGGAGCCGGGTGGGCGTCAGCCCCCCAAACAGGGCTGGTCCAGGGGTCACTCACAGGGATGTGCCAGGTCGAGAGCTCACTCTCTGCCTCTGGTTTGCCGCCTTCCCCGTTCTCGGCCGCTGCTGCCTCAGCCTGTTCAGTCGCAGCGCGGCTCGGGCGCTCCCAGGAATCTTCTTTAATGCCAGCCTGAAACCTCGAATCCTGAATAGGGCAGCTGGCCGCCTTCAGCGCGGCCCCGGCCTCTGGGATCCTGTCTGCATCCACAGCAGCCCTGGCACCGTGTTCCCTGTTTCGAGACTCACTTTTGCAGCTAAGAAACAGTTCTTTTCCTGCTCCACACTTCAAAGCTGTTGCCTGTAAATGAGGCAGCCTCTCCTGCCGAGGGCAAAATGGCGGTAACCCCCCACGACCGGCCACCAGCTGCGGTCCTCCCTTAAGAGATGGCAAAAGGAAGGTCCACAAGTTTCCCGGCTGCCTGAGGCCCAGTGGCCGCCTTTTCCACCTCAGCTACTCGGCGCCAGCTGCTGCAGCCACCGCCATCTTGAAACGCCCGTCAATTTTTGCTTTTAAACTTAGGGTTATGCCTTACATGTATACAAATTTAAAATCTTTATATCATTTTGGTTAAATGACTCTTTTAATCATGAATTATTAATTCCATCATCGTAATAATGGTTTTTGCTCTGACCCCATAAAATAATAAAATAAAATAATGCAATATTTTATTAATATTGCTATACCAGGCAAAATCGTATATTTAGTGGTTTGTACAGAGAAAAATTGGCAGCAACAAAAAAGTGTAATAATAGGACATTGGATATTCAAAGGATGATATATTCATACTTTGGAATATTATGCATCTATATGAAATAATGTTATATATTATAAACTTTATTAGGAAGTATACTACAAAATAGCTTGTGTTATATGATACTATTTTTGTACCCCCAAGACACTTATGTAAATATATGTATAGCAAATAGCCTAACATTATCTACCAGAATTATGAATGGCTTTAAAATTTTTTGTTCTCTTTTAAAAATACATTTTCATGTTCTAGGTTAATTATTTAATTTTTAATAATAAAAATGTTACTTTTATTAACAGAATATAATATAGCTTTTTATTTGACATAAAAGCTCTTCCCTATTATTCCATAGTTTATAAACAGGAATTTTGAGAAATATCTGTACTTCAAAAATTATGGTTTTTTTTTTTTTTTTTTTTTTTGTCTTTTTCGTGACCGGCACTCAGCCAGTGAGTGAACTGGCCATTCCTATATAGGATCCGAACCCGAGGCGGGAGCGTCGCTGCGCTCCCAAGGCCGCACTCTCCTGAGCGCGCCACGGCTCGGCCCCAAAAATTATGTTTTAAAAATGTTCATTATGCTTTCTTATTTGCTGTGTAGATTTTTAAAGAATAAGATGACTACTCTGTGTTATATAAACTTTAATTTTTAAAATACACATATCTAGCTAGAATAATAAAATTGAATTCAATATTTCCTCAGCTAAAGTAATTATAAACTCAGAATGAAATGTCAAATAATGCATTGCAAAAATTTGTATTACTACATGATTTTCTATTTCAAACATATAGTTTAGGAAGGCAGAGTGGAGGATAGAATTTGAGAAGTCCAAATGCAATTAATTTTGAATCATAAATGAATAGAGAAAAATTCCCTCATTTGACCAGCTGGATGAGCATGTCATGCGTAGAACATATTATTTTGTTAGCATAATCCTCCAAGGTTGGCAGATGGGCAACAGCAGCATAGCAGCAATATAAAACTGTCACTTGGTGGAGCTAGAATACTATGTAATTTCAATATACTCTTTCAGCAAATTTCTTGGGGAAAGTGGTTTAATGGCAAAATCTAAGTCTAAACCTCTCAATTGCCAAATATTAAAGTTCATAGCTTTTGGGGAATCTGTTTTTATGGTTTTCTTTATTATTGTGTCAGAGTATAGGTAAATGCCAAACTTATTGGGCATAAAGGGTTTTTGTTTATTCAGTCAATAAACTACAATCTTTTCATCATGCTGAATTCAACACCACAACCCTTTCACCCCACCCTGTCCCAGGAATTAGTAAATGAGTATATCGTCTACTGATTCAGTGATATTTTAGCACATTTCATATGGCACTTAACAGCCCAGGATCATTTCACTTGCCATGTTAATTACTATAAAATCAAGATGGGCTTTAGGTAGCTTACAATGCCCAGAACAAAATGCCTATTAGATATTACACAAGTGTTGGTGGGGTTCTCTGTACAGGCTGGAGATTTTAGGGCTACTCCATATATTGACCAAAACCTTTGACATGAAATTTTAGGGTGATCATTAAATGAAGGCTACTATGGAGTTCGGCAACTTTTCCCTGGAATGAATTTAACTCTTTTGGAAAATTCTGGATCAGAGCCTTTCTTACTTTGATCATCCGAAAGTTAAAAAATCAAAGCAAGATTTTTATATTAGTATTTATGCATGGGTAGGTATAGTTTTGTGCCCTTATCAAAGTTTAAGTTTGCCAATTTTTCCTTTCAGGTAGTGGGAATATTGCAAAAGGATTAATTCTAAAATTAGATTAATATCTTTTATACTTCAGAGGTGTCAGCTAAGATAAAGTTATTGCAGATCTTGACTATGTTAATGAAATGATGACATTAAAGTAGATATGGACCATTATGTTGACATGGAAAAAAAGAATAATTGAGGGATTTTAAAGATTTCTTATCTTGGCTTGGTTCTGATACTCTCATACCTTCATTTTTCTTTTTTCATAAAAGACTTGTGTTTTTCAGTAAGAAAGATTTCATTTAACCCTGTAGGTGATTCTATCTGGGGTATTAATCGGATAATCAGCTTTATCTTATGCATGATGGTCAGGATGGATCCAGGTTTTTTCAAAATTGACCTTGAAGCATATGCATTTTGGGGCTCTATTATGTAAAATGATATAAATCTATCAAAGCAAAATTAGGAATGAAATTCACATTTATTTAAAATTAGAAGAAATCAGCCAATTGAAAATTTAGAAAACCTGAGAGAAAACCCTGAAACATCAAAAGATCCAGAAAAATAATGATATTTTTATTAATTAACTACCAGCCCATCTCTATACTAATTTTCCACAGACTAACTTCTGGCTCCATGCATTTGCAATCTGATTTCTTCTCTGCTACTCACATAATTTCAGTTTTGAATACAATAGGTATGTTCATATCATGACATGACCTCTCTCTTACCTTTTCAGTACAGTGCTGAATAATTCACCACAGTGGGCATTAGGAGTATTCTTGGAATCTATTTCTAAACAAAGAGAACCAGCAATAATTTAACTATGCAGGGAAGTGATTGTGAGCCACATAAATAATTATCACTAAACTCAAACTAAATACATCTCCAACTCAGCATCCCAGGGTCCTGGAAGGGCCCCATGCAAATGAAGCGACCTGAAAGATAAACTTTATAAATGCCACAGTAATCCTACCTTTTAAAAATCATTTCATCAATAATGCACTTCACTTAGTTAAAATTGTCATTGTCTTTAGGGTGATAAAAATTTGGAAATCACTATGTTAATGACATTAGTAAGTGAAAGGATAGCAAATTTGGGTAAAAATATTTTAAAAAATATTTTCCATCAAGGAGGACATAAACATAGGTATGTTATTTTAAGACATTGTTTTCTAAGTATCATTTGTTGGCTTTTAGTAAAGAGTGCTGAAGAAGGCATTAGAATGTTCTTATACATTTTTATAAAATTTTTACAAATTTTTGTGATTCATGTTCACTATATACCATTAGAAATACTGTTTTTTTTAAAAAATTAGCGTAAAAGGCATAGGTACTTTCCTATTTTTTAATTTTTGTTCTTAATCTATCAGATAAATCTGCAACTCCCACAGTAAGATCACTGGTTATTTATTCCATAGAGCATATCCACATTATTGAAGGCTCCCCTTTTAGTGTTCAAACAACAACAACAAAACCAAAAAAAACACAGCATTGTATCAGATATGAAGTTATGTTTTTGTTTTTTTCTAATAATTCAGGGAAATCTCTTGACTCCTTAACAGAGCACCCTACATTCACACCATTGAACATTAAAGCCATAGTAATAGCAATAGTTAACATTCATCAGATGTTTACTATGATCCAGACATTTAGCTAAGTGCTTTACATGCATTCCTTGTTTAATTTTAAAAACAGTTCTATGAGGTACGTAGCATTTTATGAATGAAGAAACTGAGGCTTAGAGAGTTTAAATGACAAGCCTGGATCCATGCAGTTTGTAAGTGGCAGGTATGGTGTCTGAATATAGACTTTTTTAAAAAACTGCCTTGCAATATTGTCACAGAAGCAGTAGTCATCAGTGAAGGATGGTAAGAGGGTTTGAAAATCATAGGTAGCATTTGAATGACTACAACTTCAAAAAGAGAAAAGCCCTCAATTTAGGAGGGAGTATAGCACAGCACAGGAAAAGACAGTAGAGGTCAGACTGTACAGGTTGTTTTCTGGCTCCAACACTTACTGGCTGGTTATCTTTTGGCAAGTTACTTAATATTTCTGTGCCTCAGTTGCCCCTTCTGTTAAGAAAAGAGGATAATACTGATAAGGTGTGAGGATTTAATGAGGGAATACTCATACAAAGCATTTAAACCAGTGCCTGGTATAGTAAACCCTCAAAAAGTTGTAAGCCATTATTGTTCATTAATATTCACACTGACTTGTCCTTTGACATAAAATAGGGTATGTGACACATGCAGTGGTAAGTAAACAGTATAAAAGATTTCTTTATCTTGTCTTACCTTGCTAATATATATATTATTTGGTTGAGGACCCTCTAGCTGAATTGGATAATGTGTTCTCAGAAATATTATAGTATCAATATAAACATGCATTCTAGTTTTTAAAGAGTGAAAACACTTCCAGGAAAATAAAATTTAAAAAGTTTTTACCATATTTATCTTTTACATTGATTTAAAGGATATTGCCACTATGTGGAAGAATTTGCTGGTATGTACCTGCAGATGTTATGACTTTTCAAAACTTAATCAACTATTTATGTTATAAAATTATTAGTATCATGTAGCTCAGCAGAAACATAGTATAACATAATGCGAAAAGTTGCATCTCCGCTCCTGATACTCTTAATAAACACATTATTCATTTTTTATTTAATTTAACTGCAAATAGCTATATAGAAAACATTGCTACAGGGTACATTTCTATTTTAGGGTGACAGGAAAATAACTCCTGAAAAGTCTCAGAAGTGAGAAACAAATATAAATTGTATAGTAGATGGAAAAACATAAAAAATTCTGATGTCTATGAATAACTGTATTTCACCAAAGAATACACATTAATGGCTTTTATTATATGATAATTGCTCATGAGAGCAAGCTCTTGCATGAGATAAAGATACCTGACAGTGCATTGCGGCTGAGCTCTTCCATCAACAACATAGGATGGATAAAAGTAAATGCTATTTAAATGTAGGGCATTCCCTAAATGTAAACTAAGCCCTTCATCAGTGCCAACATGAGGAAAAGCTAGTCTTATAACAGGATCAAATTCTATTTGATCCTGACAGTCTTACGTCATGTTAAGGTTTAAGACAAAACAGTATTAATGGGAAAACTCCAGAAAGTTCTCTCTTACTAACATTTCTTACTTCACAAATGGTATAAAAAATAAACAAATAAGAATACTTTTATTTTTTTGGATGTTTCTTTTTATAATGTTCCTCTCATTTGCTTGAGGAACTCTCTGAACATAATCTGGTTTGGGATTAGATTTAGGGATTTTCTTCCATTTCTTGGGCACAGTTTTGGAGTCTGGTATTAAAATGACTCAATTGTAGGTTAAAAAGCTCACTTTAGTGAAGGATTTATAGGCCTTTGGAAAACAGATAATATTTATTGACGTGTAAAAAATGAAGTTCTCTAAGATTTCTTAATTTATCTTGTTTTTGATACTTTTGAGGAGGAAAAAAGAATCTTAAGTGGGGCAAATCTGTTTCTTATAGGACTTTCATGGATTATGATGTTTGTAGGTCGATGTCGTAGTCCAGGCCTAGGCTGACGACTGTGCATAATGGATTTTATTGAGGTTTTATAATGAGTTGATCTGTTGATGGATTTACCATACTTTACTGTGTTGGGTCAAGTTTCCTGTGGTACTTTTCAGGGCCCATTAAGTTTTTTCAGAGCCGCAAATTCCAGCTTTGACTCAAGCTAGGCAGGTAGTATAAACCAGTGAGGCAGGTGAGGGTAGACAGTGGTAAACTGGAGATATGTTCTCTGTCTAGAGAGGACAGCAGGTAGTCAGCCCACAGTATCCAGACCTTATGATAATCAGACCTGAAGATGCTGGAAAGCTGGGTGTTTTTGTTTGTTTGCTGTTTTGTTTGTTTTTGGTGGCTGGTCAGCACAGGGATCCAAACTCTTGACCTTGGTGTTTTCAGCACTGTGCTCTAACCAAGTGAGCCCACTGGCCAGCCTTAAAGCTGGGTTTTTACATCAACCCTTTGATTGCTAAATGTTAGCAACTAATTAAAAGAAAAACTTAGTAAATCAATTGCACCTATGCCTGCTACCCTTTTATGATATCTGTATGAGGAATTAGAAAAAAATCTTTCAATCTCCATTTATTATAATCCTTTTCCACACTACAGATCAAATACTGAAATGTATCTGAAAAAAAGGTATTCAACCCGTAAGAGCCACCACAGCAAATAGCCGTAGATAATTATCCTTAGAAGAGCCCCGTAGAATACAGATTTAAGCAGATATAAAGTCTTTTTATAACTTTAGCTCACAGAATAGCTCATGAGAAAACACTACAGAACATAGTGCTTGGGAAATGCAAGATAATAAAAGCTAATCAGTAACTTGCAGAACTAACCATTCTTCCTCTGGAGTCAAAGCTGTTTGGGAATAAGATGGCATCCAGCTTGTGGGAGCCAGATAATGCCTGTGTCCCAAGAACAAGTTGGAGAGTTGCAAGACTGACATTGAGATAACGAAAGCCCAGAGTCTGCAAGATTGCATGTAGCAGCCTCCTGATGGGAATAACCTGCCCTTATGTTTTCTATACTTTTCCCTTTAAAAACCCTTGCTGAGCCTTTGAGACAGTTTCTAACCTGACTGTCTCCCAGGCCTGATAATAAAAGCTTCCCTACCTTGCATCAATGCTGGACTCTTAAGTTCTTCATTTTTGGTGAAGAGAGTGGCTGCACTTGGGTGCCAGTAACAAAACTCACATATTGTTCTAGCACAATCTTCTACCATGCATTTCACTTCCAGATATTTTCTAAAGTTAATGCAGTTGTATTTTAGCTACATGTGCTTTTATTTGATTAGTAGTACAATAGAGCAGTGATAATGCGCTGTATTCTATGAGGAAATATAATTAAGAAATTTAGCCCACTGATGAATATGGCTCTCTGTTTATTTAAACCATTGGGTGTCCGTGTTGCTGGGTGGATTAAGGAACAGATGGGGAGTTGTGATTTAATAGCTCACAGTTTCACTGCCAATTCTGCTCTAACTCCAGGTGCCCTGTGGCAAAATAATCATCCTGTGCCATAATATCTTGTTCTGAAAAGCTACTCAAAACAATTAAGATACTCTGCAAATATAAAATGGCACCTGAAAGCTTTTAAATTATACAGAATGTAGTTCTGAATAAACCAGTTTTCTGTTTCTTAAAAATAATTTTATATGCAGTGAATATAGATGTATGTACATAGAGATAGGCAGACACATGATCATAAAACATGTAAAAATCTATCTCCATTTGGAATTAAATTCTGTATTACTGCACCACGAATGTCTGATATAAACTTAAGAGAACAAAAAGAAAAGAATATAGAGGTCACAGTAATGTATAAAATTGAAAATGAATCAGCAAGCAATGGAATTAAATGAAGAATAAATTAACTTAAGATAAAAGTGGAAGATACTGACCAGATTTGTTAGTAACATGCATTTTAGTAATTTCTAATATTAATGGGTAAATTCATCATCAAAAGCAATAATGTCCACTTGTACTTCATTGATTTATTAATATTAATTTTGCAACATGTGATCTTGGAATAGTTTTTTTCTTACCTCCTGGAGACCAAATATAAATCAAACACAAGACCCTGCCTCATTAGCTTGTCACCTCATTAGCTTGTCAGTGGAAGGGCATGGTACTTAAGGGTTTGGCCTGTGAGTCCTGGACTTGAATCCCCGTTCTGCTTCATATGAGGTATGCACCATTGGAAAAACACTTCACTTTTCCAACTCTGTTTTCTTATCTATAACTGGAGAAAATAATTTTATATTGTGGGGTTGCTATAATATTTAAAGAAAATAGTCTATATTTCTATGCTTACAAGAGTACCAGACAAATAGCAAGCACTCAGTAAATGGTGGCCACAACTACCATTTGCAATTACAATGATAAAATGTGGGGTCCAGCCAGCCCAGATTCATTCTATGAAGTACAGTGGGAGGAATTTTGATCTTGATTAATTCTCTCAATAAACACTAATTTTTAAGATCAAGGAAAAGAGCTGACAAACTACTGGAAAACACTATCAAAGGGATATGCCTTATTTAGCTAGGCAAAGAAAGCCTGATATTTGTCCTAATATTTAAAATAAATTTAAAAAGGATATGAAGAATTATTAAAAGAACAGTTATTTGCAAAGTGATTGAAAGCGAAAAGTTTGGGAAACACTTAGATTGCATTTGGGTATGAGGGTATTTAAAAAATTTCACGGAAAAATTTATATTCTTTTAATTTTATTTTTCATGAACTTTTTGAAGTACCCTTGTATATGAAATAAAATTGAAACCTGACATGACATATTGAAATGAAATTATGTGATTGTTTTATGAATCTCTTTCTCTGCAGAACTTTTAGTTTATCTTTCTTGGGTGGATTCCAGACCTTGAGGGCTAGAATTGTTAGCCTTGAGGTCAATAATTCCACCAATATTTTATTTTTTGTCCAGTGGCAAAAATGTAATATATTAAATATTGAATTTAAACAAGAATAGAAATACTATTGAAAAAAATAACTCAATTAAAAATAACAACTAGCCATGGCACTTTACACTTGAAATAATGCGAGTAATTTTTGGACTCCTACACAGTTTTAAACTCTAATCTTTATGGAAACATAAAAAGGAAACAAAGGCCACTTGGCAGTAGTATGGTTATAAGTTCACAGGGCATGGTTTGTATAACTAAATACTTTCAATCTGGGACTTGAAAAAGTAGCCTCTGGGACAAAGATCAGAAGAGTTTGTAAATGGATTTGGGCATTATATTTAGCCAATGATTTAATATAGTAATATGAGGTAACAGCATACAGAATTTGGAATATGATTTGGAAACAAATTCCAAATCCAAAACAAATTGTGGTTCACAATGGAGCATTTCTGAAATTACTAAAGAGCATACTCTAACTGCATAGGTATGTATTTTTCTTTTTTTTTGTAAGTGACCCTCTTATCTAGAACTTCAGTGGGTCTACAGGGCAAGATCACATCCAAAATATTGGTATGTTTTGTGGAATGATTGACTTATTTTTATTCAGAATGGCCATGTTGGGAAGGGAAGATATTAGATCCCAAGGGCATTTTAAACACAATGAAGATATATTCGATATGGCAACACAGTAGAACTCAAGTGCATTTAGGCAAACTGAAAGTGGCAGACAAATTATAGGCCCAGCAATGTCTGTAAAAATCTATGAAACATGTCTGTGGATAGAATTTAATCATGAAATCAGTTGGGCAATGAATAAACATTCTGGATAGCCAACATTCATTGAATACCCTTTACTGGGCATTGAGGGGAAGGAACCAAGAGGGTTGGCATGACTACAATAAGAGGTCAGTATAACCTATGAATGACAATGAAACCATCACACAGAGACATCTGAGAGGGCTGTCATTTTGAATGAGGCTAAAGTTGTCAAACTAGTTAGAAAGAGTGACTGTGAACTAGGTGGTGCTTATCCAGAGTGGAGGCACTTGTTCTTGTGATTATAAAAATATTTTAAAATATTAAAACTATAGCACTGAATCTAGAGGTATTTTAAAATGATCATATATCTCCCCCTTTTTGATCTGTTATAGCCAGCACAAGAAAACCACTGACAATCATTAGAAGTCTTTCCACATTTAACCATTCACGTACAACCTTCATGTACCATCTTTAATATTTGTACAATAAATATTTTAAGGATTTACTCATCTTTTCACTAACATAATGAAGGTATATAATAACCATAAATGGAAAACTATTATAACTAGTCATAAATACATGGTAACCTTACTTAAAAGTAAAAACAATGGAAATGAAAAGAAATGTTTTTAAAGTCTAGCTAGGATAATGTGACTTACTATAAAGGCTCTATTTCTGAGGCATATACCCTCTTCGTCCGCATAAATACAAAAAATGCCCATTTCCTTTTACTTAGAAATTGCACTTCTAGGAATGTATCCTGAAGCTTATGACTGTGCCCAATGACCAATGCACAAAGTTGTTTATTGAAGTGTTGTTGGATGTAGCAAAAGACTAGAGTAAGATAATATTCTTCAGTAGTGATTTGTAAAAAGTTATGGTGCATTCATACAGAATATAAAAGAGCTGTTAAAACACTGGGGCAGATTTTATGTGAAGCAGATTGTTATGTGAAAAAGTTTCATTTGTAGTACACATCCATACACACAGGTTTTTAGGTATCTGTTATATGTTTGGAATATCTCCGAAAGGGTTTACAAGAAACTAGTGACAGTATTTGTCTCCTTGGGGGAGAAGAGAGTAGGTAGATGGTTGGGAGTAGAGGAGACATTGTCCTTACTTTTCACTGTAGATCCTTGTGGACTTGTTAAATCATGGAATGGTAGTTAAGAGCATAGGCTTCTTGTCTGGGTTCAAATCCTTGCTCTGCTGCTTACCAGTTGGGTGCTCTTGAGCAAGTTACTCAATATTTCTGGGTCTCGGTTTTTTAGTCTGTAGAGTGGGAATATTAATTGTACTTACAGAATTATGTAACCTTATAGAATTATGAAGATGAAATAAAATACTGTATGTGAAAACTGTTTAGAACAGTGCTTGGCACACAGCAAGGCTATATAAACATTTGCCATTATTTTTTTATTATGGTTCCATGTGGTTATGTGACCAATTCAAAAATAAATAACTTTTAACAAGTGTTTTCTTTGGCAAGAGTTGACAATTGTGGCTTTCCATATATGAAAGAAGAAATAAAATAGAACCAAAATAAGAGTAACTGTCTCACTCTGTTGTTCAATGTTATTTAGTGTCAGGTCTGCATAGCACATAGCACTTAAAACCATCTTTGCTTTTTCTTTTTAAATCACCATTTCCAGAAACTCTGTATAAGAGATCTGTAATGGGTGAATACCTATTTTGCCCAGACTTGTCCTTTGCTCCATTTCTGAAAACCTGCTATGAGCATTTTTTTGTTGTTGTCATTCCTTTGCTCATTATCATTTTCGGTTTTTGTCAGCTAGCATTCTCGATGTTTTCTGGTCCAGTGTTTTTCACCCATAGGAAGAGGACCCCTTGGAAGCTCATGAAATCAACTTAGTGAGCTAAAAAATAAAAGATACAGAACAGAATAAAAAAGAATAGAATAGAAAATATCAGAGTACCTACTTCACAGTAAAGAGAATAAAATTACATAATAGACACTACCAGAGAGATTAGGAAATTTAGAGAACTAAAAGGAAGAAAAGTAAATTTCACCCATAATGCCACTACTCAGCAATACTGTTAATATTTTGTTTCCTTCAAAGTCTTTGTGTGTGTGTGTGCTTGTGCATATGTGTAGATCATTTCTATTTTTTTCTATTATTAATAACATGTTGACAAATAGCTGTATACATAAATCTTCACTTGCATATCGGATAAAAGATAATGACCATTTTAAAGGCTGTTTTTGTCCATTGCCAAATCACTTTCCAAGAAGCTTGTATAATTAACATACAAGGGTACTTCAAAAAGTTCATGGAAATATTTGTATTGTTCAAATACAGACAGAGGTGGGGGGTGGGGGCCAGGGTTAGCCCACAGCTGGCTCCTTTGCTCTCCTGGCTGCTGAGGACAGGGGGTCGTGGCTGAGGCCCTCAGGTATTTATTATGTTTTCTTGTCTCGGCTAGAATTTCTGAGACAATGGAAAATAATAGTGGTAATCTTACAATGCCCTTATTGAACTTTCCTTGTACTCCTGGGTTATGGGAAGAGAACCAGAAAGTATGATGCCTTTTAGATGAAGTGAAGAGTTTCAAGAAGAAAGGAGGGCTAGACTGTGTGTAATGCTGTTTATAGTTCAAATAAAAAGAGGAAAGAAAATTATTCTTTGGATTTAGCAATGTGGAGGTCAGAGATAAATTTTGGTGTAGTGCTTGAGGTGATGTCCTGATCAGAGTGCTCTAAAAGCAAATGAGAGGAGAGAATTTGGGCACACCAAGTATAGACAGTCATTTCCAGGAGTTTTAAAGCTTCTAGAGACAAGAGAAATAAGGCTATCACTAGAGAAGAGTGTGAGGAGAAACATGATATTTTTTAAGGTGGGTGAAAAACATGAAGATAAGAGATATAATAGCAAGTTTGTATGCTGATGGAAACAACCAAGTGGAGAGAAAAATAGATGCAGGAAAGAGAGGGAAGAATTGTAAGAGCAATATTATTGGGGGGGGTTAAGTATAGTCCATAGGCCTAGGTGCTGGTGTTGATAAGAGTTGGACAATTCATCTGGGGAAGGCAGAGTTTATGAATGCAGAAGTTGGTAGGTGGGTAAATGTGGTGGGGGCAATTTATGGAAGCTCTCTTTTGGTTCCTTCTATTTTTTCATTTAGCTAAAAATGAATATGGGGAAGAGGTGGTATCATTTGAGGAGAGAAGAGAATGAATGATGTAGTTGGCAAGGAAAGCAGGAGTGTGAACGAACTGTAAACATGAAGCATTGTTAATGGGCTTGTGAAGGCCTCTCTAGAGTTAGTGGACGGAATTTAAGTTGGGACTAGTCAGTCTGGTTGAATTATTTTCTCCATCAACTTTCATGTGCATAAGACAGGTGCAGTGTCAGTACACTTAATCATGGTTGGGGATTTGCCAGGCAATATAATAAAACAAAAGGACAAAGGATTGATTATAGAGATTGACAATGTAATTTAAGATAAGAAAGGGGAGAAGTGAGAACATGAGGAGGTTGAGAGACAGTAGAGAGGATCGATGGATTCTTGGTTTATTAACTCACCAAATGATCAACTATGTCTTTGATTTTTCTTCTGTATGGAATATATGTTGAAACATGAGGGCAAACACAGTTCTCAGGCCACTTCTTAGAGAGAATAGATGTCTCACAGTAAAGAACATCTGTCTAATACTCTGTTTGATGAGAACTTGGATCTATGAACCAGGCATGGCAACGTGCAGGCAAGGAACTTTCTATCTTCTTTCCTAAAAGGAGGAGTGCACTCCCCCCCCCTTCATTTTTGGTTATGAGAAAAGGCATAGGGAGGCCCTAACTTTAGCATTATTTGTGTTGTCATGATGAATATTTGACGCAGATTTTATAATTATCAAGCTATATCCATCTAGTCTGGCATTGCTTTGTGCTCTTTCTTCCTCTGTCTTGTGAATATTTTAAAAGGGATTTGGGAAAGGCCACATAAAATAGCTAGATATTACCTTATCCAGAATCCTCAATCCTGTTTCATTAGAGCTAAAATTAATCATGTAACTTTTCCACAAACACTCAATCCTGTTTAGGAAGTTTGGACGTTGTGATAAGCTTTTCAATGGCTGCTTTGTTTTATGAAACTTCAGTTTGCAGTTCATCAACACTAAGCAGAACTCAAGCGAGGGGTGGAGTGAAAAGAAATAAAGTTTATGAATAAAATTGTGGCTAAATTAGTAGGGATGGCTCTTAGATACCCCTCAAAGTTTGTTCAAAGTATCTTTGTCCAACATTTGATTAACTTTTACCTTATCTTTAGGCATATCAGTTCACTTATCTTAGATTTAGAAAAGACTAGTTAGGTATCTTGATTATTCTTACTAAATAGAAAATATATAAGTTGCTGATTACAATTTCTGACCCCATCACAAAGCAACTGCATAACCTTAGTTGAGCCACTTAACCTTATGTGGCTTCTATTTCTTTATCAGTAAAGTTATGGAGTTGGACTAGTTGGTATCTGAAGTCCTACTTAGCTCTTTCTTAGTCTTACTATTAGGAAAAAAGTGAAGTTTTGTAGCTGCCATTCACTTAATAAATTGTAAAGGCAATATAAACTTCTATAATCTAATCAGTCAATAAAAACCAAAAGGCTAATCAGTTGGGAAAATATAATTGATTTGCTGCATCATATTTTACATTACAGTAAAATTCCAGATAAACTAAAGATTTAAATATAAAAAAGAAGCCATGAGAAAAGTCAAAGAATATACTAAATTATATTCATCAGGCTTTCTCCAAAATATAATGTCCATAGGGTATTTTCTGCTCTTGTAAATTGCTTATTCAATTCTTTTACTCTTTTTCTATTGGGGTGTTTTCAATTTTCTTATTCACATATAAGAGCTCTTTATAGGCTAAAAATACAACCTTTTGTTGCAAAAATGTTTCATCACTATTTTTCCATATTAAACTTGATAGATTTTTCTTAACCTAAAAAATATTAAGGTTTATTTTATCTAACAACCTTTTACTTAATTGGAAAGGGAAAATTATTGATAAATTTGATTACCTAAAATCAGATATAAAACATCATAAACATAGTAAATGGAAAATGGGAAAAATATTTTATAACAATCTTTAAGTTTCCTAATATATAAGTAGCTTTTAAATATCAATAAGAAAAAAAAATGCAAATCCTTATAGAAACTTGGTGAATGAAAGTAACAAGTAATTTTCAACTTCTTGGGGGCAAAAAGATAATTAGATAAAAGTATGAACAGGTCCAAGGACACTCATTATGGCATTGTTTATAATAATGAAAAATTAGAATCATTCTGAAGATCTGTAAATGAAGCACTGATTGAATGTATTTGGAAATAGGTGTAGCAATGAAATAGCATGCAGCCATTAAGAATAATGATGTAAAACTATATTTATCAGTGTAGTAGTAGCTGTTACTTACGCTTCTAGTACATTTTTTTTTTTTTTTGTAATTTCACAGTTTGGGAACTTTTAGTCCCATGGTTAACCAGCATGGGGAAATGGGTTATGAATAAAGTATAAGGAATTCTTAGTCAGTCCTAGAGGATGCAGTTTATACCATTGAAAGTAAGATTATAATTAAATACTTATCAGTTGTGTTGCCAATCACCAAAAAGCTTCATTAACCAGAATGTTATTCCTTAAACTTGAATGAACTGGTTTTCTTGATTAAGCCATACTTCCATTGACTAAGCCACGGTAAAACTAGCTTTCTTGCCTGAGGACATTAGTAATTTATATTGGCTGAGTAGTAAAACTGTGAACAATTACATTCTGAGGTTGTCTCCTGGTGGACAGGTAGGCTGGTAAAACCACATTAAAAGCTGATGACTCTTCAGCAGTGTTTGCATGTATACCGGAATAAAAAAAAAACTATGCATTGGGATGGACAAACTGGCATACTGCAAATAAATGTTTACATTGCCTCACTGTTAAGAATGTTTAACTTGGCCTTTCAGACTCAAGTTATTCATGGTTTAGGGATTAATGTATATACCGCTGCCTGGCATCTCTCTGAGAAATGTTCAAAGCTTCACTTTTTAAGAGGCATTGATTTGTGTTCTTCTGTAAATTACTGTGTAACTAACAGATTCTATTAAGTTTGTAGATTGCCAACAGAATAAAATAAGAGAAAACAAAGATGATCTTTGTCTTAGTTCATTTTCTGTCACTGATAACAGAATATCTGAAAATGGATAAAGTATAAGAAATGAAATTTATTTCTTTCAGTTTTGGAGGCTGGGAAGTCCAAGGTCCATGGGGTACTTCTGGTGCGGGCCTTCTTTTTGGTGTAAACTCTCTGCAGCTCCCTGTGTTGACACAGTGTACTACATAGCAAGAATGGCAAGAGGAAGAACATTTTACTATGCTCACTTGCTTTCCTTACAAAGCCACTAGTCTACTTCCTCGTAATTGATTAAACCATTAATCCATTAACCCATGAATAGAATAATCCATTCACAAGGGCATAGTCCTCATGATCCAATTACCTCTTAAAGGCCTCAGTTTTCAAATATATTGGGGACTAAATTCCAACATGAGCTTTGGAGGGAACAAATATTCAACCCATAGCAATTTTGAAGCGATTAAATAAAAGTTTGCAATGAGATGTTGAGGAAATCTTCAGTTAACCCATTACCACTTCTTTAGACTATTTTCACTGTCAACATATTATTTTTTCTATAAGTACATTAAAATATATTAAATATAAGTATATTCAGTTATTTAAAATATTATGTGGGAAACCTGGCTTTGACTTTGAAGTCTTATGATTCTATGCACTCAATTTTAATGCCGCAACCTGTAGAGCTAATATCTTGCAAGGATAATAAATTTGTACATTCATCCCTGATTGATAAACCATTTGAAAATGTTTCAGAATAATTTATTAAAAATCAATTCTCAGACACTATCAACAAATGGTGTAGACATTTCAGCTCTCTAAGACAAAAAAGTGAAACTTTGAATGTAGAAATTCAGAAACAGAAAGAAAAGTAGAAACTTAGAAAAAAGAGAAAAATCAGACTGTGAAAACTAAGAAGCAGAGGTAGGTATGACATACATGTTTGCAATTGGATCTTTATCTCCTCTTGTAGGAAGAGGAGATATGTAGGAAGAGGTTGACCAAAGGTATGTTCAGGGGTGGTGAACGGATTCACCAGAGCTAACAGAGTGGGCAGAAAATGTATCTTACAGGGGACCTTTTACAAACTTGGACAGGACACCTTCTTATTCAGTTAGATTTAGCCCTAGGAGGGCTCGAGTAACAAGTGAGAAAGGGGAACATTTCAACAGTGTGCTAGCCTTAATATTGTGTGTATTTCATCATCTCATAAGAAGAGACTTAGTGTGTGGGAGCTATCCAGAAGATGAAATTCTTTCTTTCTTTCTTTTTTCTTTTTTAGTTTCCTAGCTTCACCAGTTTTAATTAAGATTCCAGACATCCCAGCCATCATTTTCAGACAGGATTTGTTAACAATATCAGTCTATATGTTTAGCTCAGTTAATCAAGCCTATTTCTTTTAAAAAATGCCTGTTTATTCCCCTTGATCATGTTCTGTAAAACACAGACATGATCAATAATTATCGTAAAATACTTGAATTTTGAATGTCACTGGCTGTACAGAATAACAGAAAAGTTATCTAATTGTTGTAATTACTTCTAAGAAGGATTCCTCTCCCCCCCACTTCCTTGTTTCTATTTTGTTGAACTTTCCTGAATGTGTGCAAAAGATATGCTAGTTATTTCTGTCTTAAATTTTGATCTGGTAATTTTTCAGTATTGTATATGGATTCTAACTAGCAAACTGTATAGTATTTGTGGCTTTTACATTAAATTTTTATTGCTTAACATAGTTTTTTGTAATTTTAAGTAGAAAATCAATTAAAAAATTATCTATACAAGCTTAAACATTTTAAGAGGGCAACTGATGTATAAAACAAACCAAATGGGATATTTTTTTCAGGAAAAGTTGTAGCTTTATATGTTTTAAATTATGAAATGTATAATAGGCTAAAATAATGGAAAATTACACTTAAAAGATAGGTGCATTTTTCTATCTGTGATTGATTTCAGTTTTAGGCAAAGGCCAAAGACTTTTTCAACAAAAATCCCTTTTGTAGAGGGTTTTATAATATGCTTATTTGAAGCATTATTTAAACTGTGTTCAAGACAAGAAGAAAAATATAAATCAAGCTATATTCAAGTATATGACACTGCAGCAGCAACAGATACAACTTTAGAGAAGTGACAATTGATAACTTTGTCACACAGTTCTAGGAGATATCAGTGAGTAGGCAAGTTATGGGCAGAATTCAAAAATACAGTAGATGTTTCTGTGCAATTGTATTGCTAAATATTGCAGAGTCAAATACATTTCCTAGTATACTTTTACTTTCTGTTTATTCTCCTCTCTTCAATTTACAGAATCATTTGAATGAGGCTTAGATGCTATAAGAATGACTTTTAAACTAGTTATTGTCATAATAGTATCTAAAAGTGAAAATGAATTCCCTCATTCTTTTTATGTGTTCAGTGATGCCAAATTTGACCAGAGCAAGACCTGTGAATCTTGACCTTCTTCAAGCTGAGTTTATTCTTGAATCTGTATGACCGCTTATGATTACTCAAAAGCTGCCACATCTTATATGGCTCTGATTTTGGTAGAAAATTCTAAAATCTTGGCTGACTTAGGATAATTTTATTTAAACAAACTCCCAAATATTTTTTGAACCAGTCATCACTATAAATCCCAAAGTGACCCCAAAGTCTAAATCAAGAAATCATTTTCAGAATAGTTACCTTGGAATATTCTACATTGATGTTAGTGTTGCGTCAATCATTTTTGGAATCGTGTGTGTGTGCATGTGTGTATGTACTTATGTTTTGAGTAGAATTACTGGTGGAACATGTTTATTCTAAAAATAGATCCTTTTCTTAGCATAGTTTTTTCTCTGATTATGAAAATAGTAAACTTTTATCATAATATTGGAAAGTGATATTGTCTGTTTCTGTTGCTTATAAAAAAATACCTGGAACTGGGTAATTTATAAGAGAATGAAATTTGTTGCTTACAGTTTTGGAGGCTGGGAAGTCCAAAGTCCAGGGAACACATCTGGTGAGGTGACTACAGCAATGCAGGGTGTCACATGGCAGAAAATGCAGAAGTAGAGAGAGAGAGAGCTCCTTGAGTGCTCTCCTTAAAAAACCCTCCAAACCATACCCATGACCACCATTAAACCATCAACTTAATCACCTTTCAAGGTCCTGCCTTTCAATTATCAAAATAGGATTTTCCACCCTCAATAGTTACAGTGGGGATTAAGCTTCAATGAGTTTGGGGGGTCCAATCAATCCACTGCAGACATCTTTCATGTTGTGTGTATGTATTAGTCAGGGTTCTCCAGAGAGACAGGAACAATTGAAGTTGATATAGATATAGATGATATAGATATAAATATAGATATAGATATAGATATAAGTATTTGAAAGGGGATTTATTAGAGGAATTGGTCCATGTGATTTTGGAGGCTGAGAAGCCCTACAACAGGCCATCTGCAAGCTACAGACCCTGGGATGCCAGTAGCATGGCTCGGTCCAAGTTGACAAGCCTCAGAACCAGGGAGGCTGATGGTGTAATTCTCAGTCTGAGGTCAAAGGCCTGAGAACATGGGGGGCTGCTGATGTAAGTCCTGGGGTCCCAAAGCTGGAGAGCCTGGAATTCTGATACTGAAGGGCAGGAGAAGAAGAATGTCCCAGCTCCAGCTGAGAGAGAAAAAATAATCATCTTTTCTCTGCCTTTTTTGCTGATTGGATGGTGCCCACCCACATTGAGGGCAGGTTTTCCCTCCTCAGTCCACCAATTCTCATGCCAATCACCTCTGGATATACTCTCACAGACACATCCAGAAGTAATGCTGTACCAGTTCTCTAGGTATTCCTTAATCCAGTCAAGTTGACACCTAAAATTAACGTTCACAGTGCATTTTCACTTGACGTTATTTCATAAGCATTTACAATACCATGAAAAATCCTTCAAAAGCATGATTTTAAAAATAACATGAATTTTAAATGGCTTCAGAATACTCCATTGTATAGACATACCCATTATTAGGCAATTTATAATTTTCTGATAAACATCTTAATCTGATGATTATTGACCATTTCTCTGAATCTTTCTTATAATAGAATTCTAAAAGTGAAATTATTTGCCAAAAGACTATGAAAAAATACGAAGGTTCTAGACACAGATTTAAAGTCTTCTTAAGGACCCTGTTCAATTTGAATCAGGCTGTCTGTGTTCCACTAGACAGAAATTGAAAGAATGAAATTTCTTTCCATTTCCATTTAGAAAGTCATTGCTTGTGCTCCCTTGTTGCCATGGAATATGTTTATTTTTCTTTTAGATTATGTATATCATTTACCTAATTTGGTCTTCTTATCATAGAGGATCTACAATATACCTTGTGATATTATCAGTACATAGATGGTAATTGACACCATATATATAGATGATATAATCTAGGAAGTGTGTTGTGTGGAAAGAAGGGGCTGAAGTTGGAACTCTGGAGAATAACATTGATGAGTAAGGCATCTAAAGAAGACCTTGTCCTGGAGACAGGGGAGGAGTAGCTAACTAGGTGAGAGACAACTAGTAGGTGGAAAACCATGGAGTCCAGGAAAAGAGAACACCTTAATTGTGATAGCGAAATCAGGAGTATCAAATGCATTAAATGCATTAAAGAAGTCCAATGAGATAAGAATAGAAAAGTTTAGTGTGTTTATCAACACAGATATTACTTTTGTGAGACTAGAGTCAGTAGAGGAGTGTTGGACAAGGATGGAAGAAACCATGGATAGAGACAAATTTTTCAGGAGGTTAGACTTTGAAGGGAAAGGAAAAGGAAGATAGTAGTAGGAGAGCTATTACTTTTCACTTATCAGAGTGGGGTTTTCTTTTAACTGAGAGTTACTTCAGCCTGTTTAAGCAGGAAGGAATCTGTAGAAAGGGAATGGCTGAAGACACAGGAAAGAAGGGCACTGAAGACAGCTGGTAAGTGGAGGTATCTGTGGAAGTCAGGCCGTGGTACCAGATTTATCTCAGAGACAAGAAAGATACCTCTTCTAGTTTAACAGGAGGAAAGAAGCTAAGTTGCCCGAATGTTGGAATTGAGGAGAGAGATCATATTTGAATGAATTCCTGAGTGATGACTCCTTTCTTTCCCATGAAGTGGGAGGTGATGCCATGGCCTGAGAGGAAGGAGCATGGTGGAGGAAGAACTTGCAGAGAGTGAAGGTGTTTTGAAAGAGCCACAGCCGCGAATGTGGGACAGAACTGTCTGGGAACACACAGGATGACTGCATAGAACTGAGAACCCCTTTATCCTGGAAACTGTGAATTTGTGCTGACAAACACTATGAAAAATGGGCCAGCTGTGAGTGCCGTGAGGACTGGATCCACGTCTGTCTTGTTCAGTAATATACCTTCCAGTTCTATCAGCCATACTGGCACAGAATAGGCACGCTATAAATATTTTTGAATGAAAAAATGTTTTGTAACTTCCTCTGATGATACTCAATAGCCTGACATAAAAGATGAGAGGGCAGAAAATTGGCATGATCTAGAGGGTTTTCCTCCCCTAATTATGAGTGTTTTATATTACTGGATACACTAGGATGTATTTCTAAATGTGGCTATAGAAACAATAGTATTTGGAATCTCCTTTTGGTTTTCCCCATAAAAAAGAGAAAAGAATCCCCTGTCTGAATCAGACAGTGGACAATAAAAGTTTACATTAGGAGAGGGCAGGCAGGGACTAAGTAAATAGACTTGATCAAGAAAACAGAATCTATGGGTTTCAGAGTGGAATTATGGCTCAGGATCATTATTCTAAAGATTGGTCTCATGAAAAATGTACCTGAAGCTACATTCCAAGTTGTGATTGAACTTTGGAGGAGAGATCTCTAGTCACATGAAAAAGATTCTCTAAAATCTAAATAGGATTCCAAGATGAAGGGTATCAATACTGGGTAGAAAAGAAAATAATCTAAGCTTTCCTAGGAGCCATCTAGATATGTCTTTGGACAAACACCAGGTATCTGAAACTCAGATACGGGCAAATAATACAGTTTCTGAGGGCTTGTAGCATAAAGCAGGGCACAAGACAAGAATGGGGCACCTAGGAAATTGAGATTCTTTTATATATCCATTCATGTGACAAATATTATTGAAAATGAGCAAAACACTGTGCAAGACAAGAGAGGAATGTATACATGGGGGATTAAGACCACAGTGCAATGATTGAAGGATTAGAGTGTTAAGTTTCAACAGCAAGAATGATCCAGAGAAGATCCACTGTTAGGGGTGGGCAGAACCTTCAGGTAGGATTTACATGCAACAGCTTAGTTTCTGGGGTTACAGAGTGCTAAGCAAGCTAGTACTGTCATTTCTTTCAAATTGCTTTGGAGGATGGTTTAAGTTGGTCAAGGCAGTTGAGTTGACCAAGGAAACAAGCGTTCCTCAAAGGACTGTTTTCCAAAGAGGCTTGGTTCTGTGGAACCAAAGATGAGGTAGTTTCTGGTTAAACCTGACTGATAAAGTTCTAACCACTAAGTAGGAAAATATTTTTTTAAAAGATTTACGTCATTCTAAGGGACAAGAACAGCCTTCCACATACATGACTGACAAAGCTTTGTCATTTCATGCGAGAAAGGAAGATCTTCCCCCACTTAGTTTGCCAAATGTTATTTACAAATTTCTTCATGGTGGGTATAGATGCTCAAAATTTCATCTTTACTCCTCATTAGTCTATGGGGGCACATAGGGATTGCTGGTGTGGATGACTTCAGTAAGATTTTTATTAATTTGATCAGTGAGAGGAGGATAGGGGTACACTTAAAAAGAGTGAATTTTTGAGGGAGGGAGGAAAAATGTTACTAATAGATGACTAAGACAAGAAAAAGGGGAAGGCTGTAAAATGCCTTCAAACTCTCTTTGATTGTTTTTAAAAATCTACCTTCCAAGCGAGATAGAATCAAAATTCTTGAGTGAACTCTATGTTTCCTATACTCTCTGAAATGATAACTATATTTTTGCATTAGGCCAATGGTGTTCTCACTCATAGATTCTAAATTTGCTGGTAAACCTGCTGAAAACTTATTTTGCTGCATATAAAGCCCAGTAAAATCATTGATTTTTATAATGTTTATATGGCAAAGCTCTACTCAGTGAATAAATTAATAAAATTAATAAATGATAAATGAATTGAAACATAATAAATTAATAAAACCTCAATATAATATGCCTTTTAATATGCCCAGGAGGGAGTGTTTCTGCTTTTAAATGGATTGCAGTTAGATAAATTAAGAAACAAAATAAATTTTAAAATGCTCCATTATTCATTAAGGTACTTTAGTGGCTCATTAATCTATTTTAGATCACTCAGGCCCATAAGTGCCTATTGTCAAAAGCTGATAAAGTGTGAGGAATTGCTTTTCATACTCTAGAGTCAATGAATACAGTAACGGTTCTTAAGGTGTTAAGGTCAAATCTATTGGGCATAATGTAAGTGACTTTGCATCTTGAAAATTTTTTCAAGAGAGTATTGGGAGGAATTATTTTCATGTTGAGAGATAATCACACTAAAAATTGTTCTTTAAAAAAATTTAAAAACGAAATGCAAGAAACTTCTAGATTCAAAAATCCCCATTTCCCTCTTATCCAAAGCACTCTTAAGGTGATACACATCAATGGGCCAACCGAAAAGATTTCCTGAGTTAAAACTCAGTTGCAACGTCCATTTATTTGGAGCAGGGTTGCTCTTCAATATCTTTGAGAGTTGAAGTTATGAAACTATGGGAAAATTGAGATAAATGCTCTCTAATGATTTTGCAAGCAGAATTACACTTCTAAGTTTATAAACATGTATAATGGAGAGAGCACAGGTTCTGCTGCTGTTCTGTGTGACCTTGGGTAAGTCTTAATATTTGAGTCTCCTTTACAACACAAGGTGAATAGTAGTGGGGAGGAACACTGAATGACAGTGACACTCTATCATACATCTAATGATCTCTGGTTCCTTTACAACATATGTAGACTAAGCAAAATCATAGAGTATAACATTTTAACATCCAGGGCACTAAGATAGCAATGAGAAAACAAAACCAAACCAAGAGGTATGTTATTAGAATGTCTGTGAAAGAAAAGATTAGAGATATTTAAAGAAGGCGACTCTCTTTTTGTCACCTATAATCAATCTAGGGACATGTGCATTTATTGCAGGATGCTAACCGGATCCTGAACATTTTTCAGAACAAGCCGTTTTTACTGAGGCCCAGTTCTGATTTAACAAACGCAATTCAAACAGTGGGAAAATCCATACTGTCTGGGCTCTCTTTGTGCAATGTCACTTAAGAAAGTGCACTGGCAATTGTGATCCTTCTTTTAGTTATCCCCTGCACCAAATCCATAACAATCTTAGGCTCTTTTCAGATCCATCAGGAAAGGTACCCCTCTTCATCCTCAGGATAAAAACTCTTAGGGCCAAGTAATCTCTGAACTACTAATGCCACTTAGAGATAACTTGCCAGAATTAAAAACAAACTAGGACAAAGATTTTGAGAGAGTTAGAGCCTTGAAGACATCAGTCAATCCCCTGGTGTAGCCATACTTGAACCCCTGGACCTTTTTATTATGGGAGCAAATAATTTATAGTCTAACTAGATTAAATTGTTTTATGTCATTTGCTCCCAAAAGAGCTATTATTAAAAAATAAAATAATATGGAATACCAGCCATTTATCTATCAATGTTAATCATTAACATTCGAAGATACTAATGATTGCAATATGTATCATTTATTTAATACTATTTAAGGGGAGAAAAATTCTACTATATTAAATACATGAATAATTTTTTTTTTAAAATTTTATTTTGTCGATATACATTGTGGCTGATTATTGCTCCCCATCACCAAAACCTCCCTCCCTTCTCCCTCCCCCCTCCCCCCCAACAATGTCCTTTCTGTTTGCTTGTCGTATCAACTTCAAATAATTGTCATTGTTATGTCTTCTTCCCCCCCCCCCGGTTTGTGTGTGTGTGTGTGTGTGAATTTATATATGAATAATTTTTAAAATATATTTTTAATATTCTCAGTGATATTAAAGGCCAAAAAAAAAAAAACAACACACACACCTCAGAATGAGGAAATCTGAAAATTTAAGCACTTTATTTTTTCTTAACTATTGTAGCTGAAATTATTGTTTTCATTAAATGAGAATTTTGAAGGGAGGGTTGAAAGAGATATCACAATGGAAATTTTGGAAAAGGGATTCTTGTGGGTGAAATGAGGTCTCATGGAAGGAGATTGGCAGAAGGACTTAAGAAAATTAGAGAGCATCATGATGATATTGAGTAATGTAGTTAGGTGCAAGAGGCAAGCTAGGAGTAAGGTGACAGCAATGCTGTGCACTGTGCTGGGCACAGAAGATATAATGGTCAACATGGCATTTGTGGTTCCTGCCTTCACTGGGTGTACAGTCTAGTGGGCTACACTTGTGGTTTCATCTCTATTCCTGATGGTCATTTGCATCTTCTTCCTTAGGTCCCAGCTTGTCCAGTGGTACCCTCCCAGTTTCTTTCTGTTGAGTCTTCTCCTCCTCTGGGGAACCCTGCTGACAACACCAAGTAATCTCATGCTGGCTCTCTCCAGAGAAATCTCCTCATCAGTCTTCTCCAAAATCTACTCCCTAAGTTTTTTTTTTTTTTTTTTTAGCCTTGCTCTTTCAAAGGGATCTATGAGTTGTGACACGAACTTTCTTTGTTCTCTTATAAAGTCTGTATATGAAGTGTGGGTTTGTCTCACTCACCTTGGTATCTTACTGGCAAAATTAATACTGAAAGCAAATCATTCTAGCTCTATTTAATGAATGAATTACACTTATAATCTGCAGTATACTTATTAAAAATCTTGTGATATATACTTAAAAAGCTATACTTAAATCCATCTAAAATGACATACTTAGTGATATCTATCATATGACTATTAATGACTTAAATATCATGTTTCTACATGATAAAACCTTAGAATTTAGAATGACCAGTTTTCTTATAACCTTACATAATAATCTGCTTTGTTTTTATTAAAGAGCACTAATTTGAAAAACACTTATGTGCTTTCTCTTTTCTATTTCTTGTCTTGAATATAAGAACTTCGGCGTTAAGTTTTGTGATCTGTGACAGTACCTTCTCTTTCACTGGTTTTATTTTTCTAGGTTTAACCTATTCTCCCTCTCCCATCTTACTTGATTCTTATGTTTATTCTTTAGAAAGAATAAACTTTTAAATTTGTGTCTCTTTATTTTAAGCTGCTTCAAATTCTTTCTTCAAATAGGCTGGTCATAATGGGTATAGAAGTTTCTGTGTATTGGACTCTAGTATTCAACTTGGAAATTGAAATGATATGCTGTGCAATTTTAGAAAAAAATCAAATTAAATATGTAGTCATCCATCCATCCATCTATTCATACCTTTCTTCATTTCCCCAAGGATATAAAGTGGTTTTCAGGAAATACACATAATGAGGAAGCACAGTGTTTCCCAAACTATACTCTGAGATATTAATAGATATCATGACAAAACTGCTTCGTATTCAAATTTGTCTGGAATTTGGGGACCTTTCCTTAAAATTCAGTATAAACTGACTCTTCGGGATGACATGGGGCTATAGTTATTATGCAATATTTCCCAAACACATTTTAAAAGGATTTTTTTTTTCATAAAGCATCTATTAACATATATAAGACCTAGTGTTCTAGAAAAACCAGTTGGAGAAATTGCTTAATTATAAATAAAATCAGCTTCGGGAAAAAACAAAATAGAGTAAATTATACCACAAGGAAAAAAAAAGGCAAGGTAAAGTCTCTCATGATTAAGCTGTAAATTTGCTTCTGACCTTCTTGGAGGTCAAAGAAAAAGGGAAACATGGTTCACTACATAATTCTCACTGTGTGGAAAAGAAAAAGAATACATCATTTTCTTGGGGGCAGCTACACCACTACTGAATTATGACAAATGTGTTTCAGCTGGATCACATGAGGTTGTTGGGTCTTTTTTTTTTGTATTTTTCCTAACATCAACTCATGCATATAGGGCAGGAGCATACACTGGGTGAGTTTTAGCAGAACCAGTGGTCCAGTAGTTGGGCAGTTTCCTTCAGTTATCAAAAAAAAATGAGGTCTGGCGAAGCCAGCTCTAGTGTGGAACAGCGCACAAGAATGCTGCAGAGTCTGAATGTCAGAAAGGTTCAGAGAAGTCACTGGACAATCTCATATAACAACATTCTTCCCAGCCCCACTTAGGGTTCAGTGTGAAAACAAAGTTACCTGAGTCAAAAACAAGTGTTTTCTATCAACCTATCTATCCATCCATCTTCTACCTATTTATTTATCTATTCATCTATTTAAGATATATTATATAACTTTTTTAAGGAATCATTTTAATTATTAAAAATCAAAGTGGGATGGTTTTTGGTGTAAAATAAAATCACTAAGTTGAAAGAATTCTTCATTTGTTTAAGGACAGGGAGTTAGAAAATCTTCTCATGGAAAATGTAGCTGTCAAAACAGGTCCCTTTATGGAACTTGTTAACTTTCTAAAAATTCTGGCTTGACCAAACCTAAATTTTTCTAACAGACATAGGACTTTATCACTAGTTCGGTAGTTTATTGATGGTATTCTGGAAGGATAATTATGTGCTATATTTCTTTCCGTCATGAAGATAAATAGTTCCTCATTTATCATTCTTTATGAATTATAGCACAGAGGCTCAAATGAAAACTTCAGAAATTAGAGCAAATTTTCAACATTAGGAAATGTTAGATTGTTATGGGCTTAAGCTCAGCTACACCATCAACTTGTAATAGTTGTGTGAATTTAGGACGTTTATTGAATCTCTCAGAGCCTAAGTTTCCGTATCGATAAAATGGGAAAATATTAGTACATACCTTACAAGACTGTAGTGAAGAATCCATAGTACAAAAAAAAAGTCTTGGAGCCTGGCACATAATAATCAATCAATTTTACACATTATTATGATGATGATTGGTTATTTTATGATGAAGTGTAGATTCACTGACGACTGTAGCATTGTTTTTAAGATTGTATAAACATCAGACCACTGATTTGTACTTAAATGAGGCAAGGTAGCATCAACTCTCCCATTCTCTTTAATTATTATTTAAAGAAACAAAGAAGCAGAGCATGTCTGGGGTCCTAGGCAGGAGCCAAGGGCAGCCTCCTCTTCCCAGAGCAGGCAAGAAGCAGAGCAAAACCAGGATCCTAGGCAGAAGACAAGGGCAGCTTCCCCTGACCGGATCTGATAGCCTCAGAGGATACTGGAGTTCATCACTAAAATTCTGAGGTCAAACTGTAGTTTCATTACTTGCATAATGAAGATTTTAGGCTTTTCAGAGGTTATAGTTTCATCGTTCCTGTATCAAATTCCACGAAGTATGTCACGTTCTCCTAATCTTAATGGGTGCTTTTAGAATTCATTATTATCTTAGTATTGGGGAAAGCATTTATTAATTCAATTGAGAGAAAGGTGGAAGTTTTAATGAAGTAGGTGGGAAACATTAGAAATGGAACTATGAGAAAGGAAGGGAAACTGTTATAGCATCATTGCATTTTTCTGTGAACATTTATCAAGAACATAGTTGTCACTTAAAATAACCTTACTATATTTATGTGTCTTCTTACAGATAAGAGAGATATTCATGGTAGAATAAAGCCCTAGAGAAGAGATCAAGTCAAATAATTTTACAACAATTATTTTCATTGCTTATGGTTCATAAATGGAAAAAAAAATTAATGAACTCATCTTATATCACAAAAATATTCCAAAACAAAATGTCATGGTCATATAATGCTTGAAGATGCTTGTCCAGGTGATCAAATACCCTGACCTGCTCCACGTTAGTATCATTTCTGGAATTCGGTGAGCATAAATTTTATAGAGCACAATGATTGACAAAAGACATTTTAGCATATTGTATATGCGATTTTATTTGCACAAATATTAGCACCATCTATGCCACCTGGAACATCAGAGTCCCAGAAAGAAATACTATGCTACAGTTTCTAGTTACTCCAAAGTTTTGGAAAGTCCCACAAAATGATCAGTAACTCTTGTTAACAGATATATCTACTTACTGATATTTTCTAAATTAAAAGCTGAGTAAAAATAAAAAATTCCAATGATGTGATAAAAAAGCTAATTTTAAATAAAATCATGGAAGTAACTGCAATGATTATGAGTAAACATTGTGCATATGTGTTCAAAACAGGTCATTTCGTAGCTTCTTATTTGTTCTTCAGAATTTTAGTAAAAGGAATAATTAATCAAGTCTTACTTAATGTTAGCATTTCATTAAGAGCAGAAATGCTTAGTTATTGTTTCATATAGATCCAGACATATCGTTCAGGAAAGCCTAAATTACCTGACTACATTGATCTTTTCCTTTCTTTTAAAATTTTCAAATGGAATCTCGAGTGAATAAATTAGTAAATTTATCATTTTCTCTATAATGCTGTCATAAGGACAGTTTGATAAAATAGCTCATTATAATCAATGATGTGAAATATGAGTTCCATCAGCATATTTTCATCAAATGCAGCTACAGAAATTAGTTTTCTATTATCAGGAACTATGGAATGCAAAAATAAAATTAAGCATGCAATTATAGTCGTTAAAATTTGGGATTGATTCAAGTGAATTAAAACTAAAAACTTTTAGTGACAAAAACAACAACGACAAAAACCCAACAGAATTAACCAAAATTGATTGACAAATGACAGTGCTAGTCATATAATAAATGTTTGAGGTAAGTTGCTATTCCCTTCAAAGGTAGCCTTCAGATCTTCAGGACTACCTTTCTTATACAGCCACAGTCCCTAAATGTGATCAAACACTTTTTTTTTTGTAAAGCAAATCAAAGCCCATACATAATAGACCTATTTGTTATTTATAACCACTGTTTATGTGAATTAAGCAATTGGCAGTACCTATTGTATCTAGATTTTGTACCCCCGTTTTTCTTAAAATGGGACATTTAAGAAGTAATGGAGAAGTCATCTTGATTTTGACAGGTATATCATTGGTATATGATGAATACATGTGCATTCCGTATGACTAATGATTGCTAATATTAGCACATTTTATTCCTGTAAATATCTGTGTCAGTTAGCTATTGTTATAAAAATAGCAGATAGCCAATCACTACAAAACTTTGTGGCATACAACAATAAGCATTTATTTAGCTCATGTGTCTGTGGGCAGCTCATGGGGGTTGGGTGTTCTCAGCTCAGTTAGCTGGCTGCATGGGTCAGTTTCACGAATTTCTTATCCTTCTCCTGGAATCAGCAAGGTTTTCTAGGAATGTTATTTTTATTGCAATGGAGAATCAGTGAAAATACATGAGGCCTCTTAAGGTCTAAGCTCAGATATGGTACACAATCTTTTTCAAAATACTGGTCAAAGCAAATTACATGGCCAAACACAAAGTCAAAGGGGTGGAAAATATGCTTCACCCTTTGAATGAGACAAACTGCAAAATCAGATGGCAAAGAGCCATCCCAATAAACTATATTGAACGAAGATCCTCTTGGCCCCAACTCTTGCTCCAGCCATTGATGTTGTGATCAGTCCCCAGCAGGTTTTGGTGAACTTCAGGCAGATGCAATAAGACAGTGTCTCACTCCAAGCCAAAGCCTCCGTGCTTCTCACTTTCTGCCCTTGATGGCATGGGACACCTGTGAGAATCATATCGGCACTCTCACATGAAGTGGAATTGACACCTATGGGGCCATCCTTGACCAGTGGGGGATGGGTGTTGATGAACGGATACCTCCCTCTTCTGTTCTCTAGGTGGATAGTTCCAAGACACATTTTATAAATGTCCTCAGCAAGCACCAGTCACCCATAGTGGTGGCCAACTTAATCATGCATCTCTGTGTTGGCTTTTCCTCTTTCCTTGTGCCATTCCCCTGGTCGCTCACTCTTGGTTCATGGCATTATTTCCAGGGCTGGCTGGTTAGCTCAGCTGGATAGAGTGCTGCTTGGTAACACCAAAGTCAGGGTTTCGCATTTTTTTCAAAAAACCCTGCCAAATCATGGGACCACTTCCCAAATAAATCAGCTATACTCAAATCTTTGTCTTATGCTCTCTGTTTAGGGGACCTAAGCTGAGAAAACCACCAACATTTATATTGTGCTCTATTTTTATAAGGGCTGAGACGTTTCTGTCGGGGGTGCAGTTATGTATGATAGAACCTATTTTGTAGGATTTTTGTGAGGGTTAAATAGATTCATTCTAGACAAGTTTGTGTCAGAGTGTAAGCACTTAGTAAATGTTAGTTGTCATTGTTGATGTTGTTATATTGATTAGTGCCCAAGGATTTTGACTGTATGTAATTAGTGGATCCACACTGATGAGGTACTTCTTAATGATCTTGGCAGGAATCATTTGACTCAAAACTTTTTAAAGCCAATATATAGTTGTCATTTTGGAATGAACTATTATGCATGGTTCCAGAGTCATGAAAAGCTAAGCATGGAGTATCTTTACATTTATTAGTTAGGGTCCTACTCTTTTCTACGTTTCCAGGTCACTTTGTTTTTCTGTGTCATCCATGCATTGGCTTCCTTGTACCAGTCCACATCTCATTGGTGGTTTGCACTAGTCCAGGTTGATGTAGTCAGAGGTGATCACTTGGTGTGCAGATTGTTCAAGTCCAGTCTTTAAAAGGCAAATGTCATCTGTGTAATAATCACAAATGCTTATTTAGTGCTACATTGTACTATGCTGTATTCTAAAGATTTTACATATATTAACTCATTTAATTCTAATATATGATTATGAGCCAGGTACTATTATTATCCCCATTTTACAGATGAAGAAACTAAGGCACACAAAAAAATTAGTTATTTGGTTAAGGTCATTTAGCTAGTAAGTGACAGAGCAGTCTGGCTGTGGTCTGTGATCATAACCACTCCCTTCCACTTCACTCCTTCTTGTTCCATTAGCAGAGCTATTCTTGACTCTATTATTTCACAGATTGATGAAATATAAGAATTTTGGAAGGTGTTACTCTTTGCCTTGTGATTTCTCTCTGCAAATGCCTGAAAAGGAATGCTGCTTTCTTAAGCCACTGTGCCCATGGGAAAGCAATCTCAGAAACCACACCTGGAAAGTAAACAAAATTAACTTTTGGGAAGAAGTCTGCCCAGAACAGAGTTTTCCATTATTAAATATTCTCTTTTCCTCAGTATCTTTTCTTACTGTCCCTTAAGTACACCTTCCCAAAACACAAGTGTACAGTCACACACACACATGCGTGCTCATATGACTCCATTGTCTTTTAGTGTTTAAAGTTATAGAGGAAGTCACTTGTTTCTCTTTTCTTTGTAGAAAGGTTCCATCTATAAAGAAATCCGTAAAATTCTTTTTCAATTTTGAAATGTAATAAATTCACCAGGATATAGCTTAAAGTTTTTCAATCCTTATTAACTTTTTTTTCCCTAGAACCCTTTGAGCCTTTTTTAGCAACATATTTATGTCCTGCATTTTAGAAACATTTTCTCAGGATAGATCTTCACTTTTCCCTCTGTTCTTTAGGCATAATGCTGATGTATATAGTGGATCACCAATATCTGACCTCTGTGTTTATCATCTTGGGTCTATTTGTTGTTCTTTTCTTTATGTTTCTCCAAAAATCTATCCTTCAAGTCATTGATTAAGCTTTCTGAAGTACCAAGTCCATTCTTTGCTACTTGTAATTTAAGTTTGGTAACACCATTATTTTTTCTCCTAACTTTCTTTCCTTAGTGTTGCCAAATGTTTTATTTAATTCTGGTATATTTTAAAAAATTTTCTATTTCAAAAAGTCCATGTGTTTATTTGAAAGTGTAAAATAATTTTACTGTAAAATTCCTTTTGTTTTCTGAAATGAATCTTACCTGGTACTATCTTAACCTATTTTTAAAATTATGTATTCCTTTTCTTTTTTTCCAGAAATTTTGTGCACGTCCCAAGCTTTCATTTTTGCTTCAGGTTTGAATATGGTTCTAATGTAGCCTGGTTTTTTTTGTTTGTCAGTTTATTTGTTTGTTTTGATCTTCCACTTACAAATTGAACTGAATGCCTAGGAGATGGCAGCATATGCCCTCTGCTTACATTTTCATGACTTGAGAGTGATGATTGGTATGCAAAGCCAAAGCTTAACAATTTTGCCTTTTCATAATTTTTCTCTGTAACTGTCAATGGACTAAAGGTTTATATTCCCCCAAAATTCATATGTTGAAATCCTAACTCCAAAAGTGACACTATCAGAAGGTGGGGTCTTTGGGAGAGGAGAAGTGCCCATTTTTAAAAGACCCCAGTGAGGGCTGGCCAGTTAGCTCAGTTGTTTCGAGTGCAGTGTTGTAACACCAAAGTCAAGGGTTCAGATTGCATACCGGCCAGCCAGCAAAAACTGAACAAAACAAAGAAACAAAAAGACCTCAGTGAGCGTGTTCATCCCTTAAACCATGTAAAAACACAGTGAGATGGTACCATCTGTGAGGAAGTGGGCCTTCACCAGACCAATTCTTCCACTGCCTTGATATTGAACTTCCCAGCCTCCAGAACTGTGAGAAATAGATTTCTGTTGTTTATAAGCCACCTAATTTAAGGTACTTTTGTGATAGCAGCACTAATGGACCAAGGCATAACTCTTCCCTATTGGATCAGGTAATTTTGGTGGGTCCTGCTGGATGACATCCTAGGAGGATTGTTGTTTTAAATACAAATGATCTCCGTGCTCTTGGTAAGCCATGGATTTTTGTTTGTTTGTTTTTGTTTTTTTTTGTAAAAAGTTGGATTAAAAGGATGCCCGGGAAAGGATTGGCTTTCTATTTTCTTGATTGGAATGTTTCCAGTGTTAACACAGGCAACTTGATTCCCAGCTGAAAACTGGGCTATCATCAAGGCCATATCTCTCAGATTAGGAAGACAAATTTGAAGACAAAATATATATGTACATTGGTCTATAACTTTTCCTTCACTACTGATATGTGGAGGGGAAACTGACCTAAGAGGAGGCTTCCTGCATTTCTGCACCCTGCCCATTGGTTGGGTTTATAGATTTCTGGAGCTCAGCCTTCCACACTTCCTTTCTGCAATGCTGCATGGTGCTCTTAAACTGGGAGATGATGGGTTGGTTCTACTTTCTGTACTCAACTTAGTCTAAGTGATATATAACTGATAAATTCTCCATATAGTTCATGTACAAGGTCGGGTACTTTCTGCTATCAGTAGAGATCATTTTATTTAACATTTTTGTTACTTTGATTCTTTTTTTGGGCATTGGGAATGATTTAAATAAACATATTTGCTCCACCGTCTTTCTTGTAAAGCATCTATGATACATTTAAAAGAATTTCAATTAAGACTTGCTAAATTAAAAAGGTTAAGTTAAGCTTTTGTTATCAGGGGAAAAAATGATCTTTTTTAGTACACTTTGCCCACACCTTAATTCTCTCATTAACTGAGGCATTGTTTCACAGTCTCATTCTTAAATAAGTTCATTGTTATTCTTACAAATATTTGTAAACCCTATCACACTCAAAATTTTCACTAATTCTTAAAATTACTATTATTACTTTTCTGCTGGTGTAAACCAAAGGATGAGTCTAAGTGGACTAGCATTTGTCCTTATTTTCAATCTTTTCATCTGCAATTATATTTTTCTCCAACTTATTGTTACATTTAACTATACATGAATTACGGGAATTACTTGGATCATAATAATCCACACCCAACTCTTGCAATTTTCCATTATTTTGTTCTCACTACTTTTCTGTTTTGATTCTCTCCTAACTTTTTTTTTTTTAAAGATGACTGGCAAGGGGATCTTAACCATTGACTTGGTGTTGTCAGCACCACGCTCTCCCAAGTGAGCTAACCGGCCATCCCCATATAGGGATCCGAAACCGTGGCCTTGGTGTTATCAGCACCACATTCTCCCAAGTGAGCCACGGGCTGGCCCCTATCTTAACTTTCTGAGCTATTATTTTCATTATTCAGCTTAGATTATTATTAGCCTAATGTTGATACAAAATACTTAATATTCATCATAAATACAATTTAAAATTTCAAGGCAATCACACAAAATGTTCTTACCTGTGAGAAGTTGGGGAGACCTGAATATTAAATCTATAGAAGTTAGAATTAAAAGTGGAAAGGATATCTGAACTTATAGTCTGTAAGTCAACATAACAAACTGATATGAACACTTTGTAATTGTTTAGGTGATTTGATGAAGGTAGCTAGCCAAATTGGACAGCTCAGGTTCAGTATTAGAATGAATAACATCGCAGATGAAATATCATTTCAGGAGGATTGAATTCATCTTTTATTTGGGGTAGTGCTGATATTCATGTATTCCTTTTTCAGACGTTCTTTTCAGATGAAGGAACAAGGATTAAATCATTCTAAAAAGGCCAGACAGTGCTGTCATCTGAGCCAGGACGAGCCCTCATCACTGTGTATTGTTTAGCGTACTTATCTAGTCTCCATTCTCTACAGTTCACTGCCTGGATATTTCATGAGAGACTAATTTGATTTTAATGGATCACCCGACAGTGGACTAACGTATCCCACCCAGAAAATTTAGATTTTGTGTTTGTAATCAACTATGTTTCAGAACTGATCTTGCTCTAGAAAATGAGTTATTTTTTTTTGCTTTTTATTTTAGAGATTATATATTTCAAATGATATGATACTTAGGTCTGTAGGTCTGGCTTCTCTTCCCAGGTTTTCTCCTTCAGTGAGTGGCACGATATACTCTCCTATTATCTAGGTGAGAAACGCAGAATCCTCGTAGACAGCAGCCACCTCTTCACTCCATTTATTTAACCGATCATCAAATTCTGTTTATTTTACTTTCCTTCTTTTCTTCTAAGTCCATTCAATTTATCTTTATTTTATTTTTCTTATTATTTTTACTGCCAATACCCTGGTCCAAGTTTCTATCACCTTTCACCTGAACAATTGCAATAGCTTCCTAATGTGGTTTCTCTACATCTCCTATGGTCTACTTTTGATCTATTCCCTCCATTCTCCATTCAGTAACTATGATGATCTTTTCAAGATGTAAAAATGATCATCTGTCCCATGCTTAAATCACAGCAATGGCTTCTCCTTGGCTTTAGGCTAGGCATAGACTGGCATGGCCATCTTTCATTACTTTTTCACTCAGTACTGACAGCCACGCCTCTTCTTGAGTACTGGAAACACACATTGCTCACTCCAAAAACAAAGAGGCTTCCCAAATGCTGCTCCCTTTACCTGGAATTTCACATCTCTTTGCTTGTAAATAGGTGATTACAGAGGTCTTCGGAGAGGAGATGATGTCTGAATATGGATATTAAGGATGAGTGATGGAAGATCACTAGAATGGGGTGGCAGTGGAGGCACTGCATAACCTGGCAAGGTTCAGCTATTTATGTTATGCTAAATAGCTTGGATTTTATCCTGAAGATCTTGGGGGAACCAGTTTAGCTATATGTTATACCATGTATAAAGGTTTGGAGCAGAGAATCTGCATGTGTTAAAAATACATTTTTGAAAAATAAAGTCATGATTGGAAAGACATTTGGTGCTCTTGGACTGGAAGAATTAACATTGTGAAAATGTCCATACTACCCAAAGCAATCTACAGATTCAATGCAATCCCCATTAAAATACCAATGACATTCTTCACAGAAATAGAAAAACAGTCCTAATATTCACACGGAACAACAAAAGATCCTAGACTGCCAAAGCAATCCTAAGAGAATCAAAAAGAGAATCCAAAGAGAAACAAAGCCGAAGGCATTACACTACTGGATTTCAAATTATACTGCAAAGCTATAGTAACCAAAATAGCATGGTACTGGCATAAATACAGACATTCCGACCAATGGAACAGAAAAGAGAACCCAGAAATCAACACACATGTTTATAGCCAACTGATATTTGACAAGGACAACAGGAACATACATTGTGGAAAGGAGTGTCTCTTCAGTAAGTGGTGCTGGGAAACTGGACATCCACATGTAGAAAAATGAAATTAAACCTATACCTCTCACCATAAATCAACTCAAAATGGATTAAAGACTTATGTATAAGACCTGAAACTATGAAACTACTAAAAGAAAACACAGGGGAAACACTTCAGGAAGTAGGAATGGCCAAAGACTTTATGAACAAGACCCCCAAAGCACAGGCAACAAAAGAAAAAATAAACAAGTGGCATTATATCAGTCTAAAAATTTCTGCACAGCAAAAAACAAAACAAAACAAAACAAAAACAGTTAACAGAGTGAAAAGACAACCTACAGAACGGGAGAAGATATTCATAAACTATGCATCTGACAAGGGATTAACATCCAGAATATAAAGAAGCTCAAACAACTTAGCAGTAAAAAAACAAATAACCTGATAAAAAAAATGGGCTAAGGATCTGAGAAGGCATTTTTCAAAGGAAGATATACACATGGCAACAGACACATGAAGAAATGCTCAGCATCACCAAGCATCAAGGAAATGCAAATAGAAACTACACTAAGATATCATCTCATGCTAGTTAAAGTGGCTAGTATCAAAAAGACAGAGAATAACAAATGCTAGTAAAGATGTGGAGAAAGAGGAGTGCTCCCACACTGTTGGTGGGACTATAAATAGTGCAGCTGTTATACAGAACAGTATGGAGTTTCCTCAGACAGCTACAGATAGAACTGCTGTATGATCCAGCAATCCCACTGCTGGCTGTATACCCAAAGGAATGGAAATCATTATGTCAAAGGGATACCTGCACTCTCATGTTTATCGCAGCTCTATTTACAGTAGCCAAGAGTTGGAACCAGCCTAAATGTCTATTGTTGGACAATTAGATAAGGAAAATGTGGTATATATACATAATAGAATACTACTCTGCCATAAAAAGGAATGAAATTCTGCAACATGAATTCTGCTGTGAATTCATAGCAACATGGATGAACTTAGAGAAAATTATGTAAAGTGAAATAAGCCAGGTACAGAAAGAGAAATACTGCATGTCCTCGCTCAAAAGTGGGAGCTGAAATAAAAGAAAGAAAGAAAGAAAGAAAGAGAGAGAGAGAAAGAAAGAAAGAAAGAAAGAAAGAGAGAGAGAGAGAGAGAGAGAGAGAGAAAGAAAGAAAGAAAGAAAGAAAGAAAGAAAGAAAGAAAGAAAGAAAGAAAGAAAGAAAGAAAAAGAAAGAAAGAAAGACACAACAATCAAAATAACTCCTCGAACTTTCAAAAGGAGAGAACAGAACTGAGGACTCCAGATGTGGGAAAGGGGAAGGGGAGTTAGAGAGAAATTGGTAAAGGGTCACAAAAAATGTTTATATTGTGTAATGATAAAATAATAAAATCACAACTCTTACACAAACATAAAAAAACACGTCAAAGATTTTATTTCAAGCATTAATTAATGAGGGAACCAGTAAGAAGTTACAACTGGTTCATAAGAGAATAAAAAAAGAAAACACGCAGATATAGTATAAACAATTGGGAGTGGTAGGATGAATTTACAAATAGGTGCAAAATCGGTCAATATCCAAAACACAATAATTGACTGCATCTTCACTGAACACAATTTATTTGCATTAGTACAGGCAAGAAACATCTGCATTACAATCAGTGTTCCATAACTTTGTGAATTATATCATATGAAGGAAGGAGTGGTGAAAAATAAAGCTTAAGATTTTTGGCAGAGCTAGTTCATGAAAAAAACTTCATGTTATGCTAAATCTTGAATTTCCTCATGAAGATGATGCAGGAACCATTGAAGGACCTAAGGACCCAGGGGCTTTTTCACACTTTACTTGCATGTTATCATTAAAACAACAATTTATGTTTTGAGAGATACATTTCTAATAAAGCATTGTAGGATAATTGTGAAGTTCTTTTGGGTTTGGAATTTTCACAAGGTGAAATGGAGATTAGGTGGCCATCTGCAAGTGTGCTCGGTGTTGGGAGCACATCAACACTCAATGTTTAAGCAACCCCTGATCTTTTAAAACAGGCAAACAAAAATCTAGTCTGTATTAGTTGTTAATGTGTAACAAATTACCCCCAAACTTAGTGGCTTAAAATAGCACTAAATATTTATTATCTGGCTTTCTGTGGATGAGGAATTCAGGAGTAACTTAGTTTGGCTCTTCTGGCTTGGGATTTCTCATGAGGTAGTAGTAGTCAAGATGTTGGCTGGATCTGTGTATCTAAAGCTTTACTGGAGCTAGAGGATACACTTCCAAGTGCCTTACTTGTAAGCTGCCAAGTTGTTGGTAGGAGGCCTCAGTTTCTCTCAACATGGGCTTCTCCATGGAGCTGCGTAAGTGTCCCCATGACATGGCAGCTGACTTCCCCTGAGGGAGCAATCCAAGATAGAAAGAGCCAGGCAGAAGTCATCTTTTTTTATGACCTAGCCTCGGATGTAACATGACATCATTTTTACCACATTCTATTTGTTATAAACAAGTCACTAAGTCTGGCCCACATACAAGTGGTAGAGAATTAGGGTTCAACTTTTGAAGGGAACAGTTTTAATAAAAGGACTTATATTTTAAATCTACCACGTGCATGATTAACCTTAACTCATACTTATACTACCACAATTATACCAAAACAGTACTCATCCATGCTTTTTTGATTAATTCCTATTTGAGCAAAGGATACAGACTGCTATTCTAAAATTGCTCCCCACTGCATGACCACCAAGGGTCGACATGGTTACAGGTTTAGTTTTATTACTCTACCCACATAGGGCATATACATATTGTGTTTATATACATCAGTGCAGAGGAACAGACCACCCTCCTTTAACTTATGGAAGTGACAGGTTTATTTACATCAAGCTTAAATTTAGAGTGCACTGGAGGTTTTCCACTGCACTTACCCACCTTTGCACCTTTGCACACCAGATTCTCAGAGAATTTATCAAACCCCCAGATTCATCTTTTGTTTCATATTTAAAAGTATTTCTGCCATGTAACTTGTAGCAAATATTCGTGTAAGGTAATAGACTGAACATACCTAGATTTAGATATTCAGTTCTGGATTTTGCCTAAGTAGCTTCCATTTTGCTTAAAGGTGGATGTTTAAATATTAACCTGCTGACCCTTGTATACAGGACGTGTGCAGTTTCACTTTTGATGTCTTCATGTTAACTTTACAGACAAAGTACCCTTTGGAAAGAGGTTGCATCTATTTAATAGGCAGGTGTTGAAAAAAGAGGGCAGAAGAGTTACCCTCCACTTGCTTGGGGTGCGGGCAGCGGGGGGATGTAGCCAGCCTGTATTACTCTTCACTTCACCTCCTGCTCAGGGCCCTGATGACAGGTCCCTATGCACTTGTTGACAGCAATTTCCTGCTAAGCCCCTATACCACATGTTTACTGTTGGCCATAAACATTTCTCAAGAAGTGAATTCTAACGCTCTAGAGTGTCTCTCATTATCTGAAGAGGTATGGCAAAATTCTCAATCTAGTTTCTAACAAAAATGTATCTTAATTCATCTTTATTCAAATATGCAGAACCAGTAATTAATTTTACAGAAGGAGGATGGTAAATGGAGTAGTTGTTCAGAAATTGAACAACTCCTAAACTTGGGAATCAGAACTGGAGAGGGAGAGGAACAGGTAGGCTCTTTGAAAGTACTTAGATCCCAGCCTTGGTTGTCTTGGTCTCTGACCTGGCTTTTGTGGCATTTTTTCTAGAAGGTGTTAACTCCCGCAACCTGAGCAGATATGGCCCTGACAATTAATTTTGTATCTTTTTGTTGTCATTGTTGATGGCATTTAGAGAGAAGGCAATCCCCAAAAATATGCTGAATGGAAACTCTTTTTCTTTAACTGAAACAGAGTCGATTGCACATATCTATGGGGTACAGAGTTGAATATCAATACCTGTGTGCAATATGTGATGCTCAGATCAGGGTAATTAGTATATTCCACATTATACAATGTAATCATTTTTTGTGGCCCTTTACCAATTCCTTCCTTACCCCCCTTCCCGTCTGCCTTTCTCATCTCTGGTAACCTCAGTTCTGTTCTCTACTTTTGAAAGTTCAGTGCATCATTGTGATTGCTGTATTTTTCTTTCTTTTTTTAAGTTTACTTGTCTATTTTTTCAGCTCCCACTTATGAGTGAGGACATGTGGTATTTCTCTTTCTGTACCTGGCTTATTTCACTTAACATAATTTTCTCCAAGCTCATCCATGTTGCTGCACAGTATTTCAAATTTTTTTTTTTAATGGCAGAGTAGTATTGCATTGTGTATATATTTCCTTATGCAGTCGTCTGATAATGGACATTTAGGTTGGTTCCAACTCTTGGCTACTGTAAATAGAGCTGCAATAAACATGGGAGTGCACATATCCCTTTGACATAATGATTTTGAAAGGAAACATTTTTTATTAACCGTATTATTTTCTGGGAGCCATGTTTATTAATGTGTCTGATGCTACCTTCCGCTTTTTGAGATGTCCTAAGAACCCCTACCCCCGTAATCAAACATGTCTCCCTTGATGCTCTGAAATCGTGCCAAATAATTTCTCCTTTAAAGGTCTTTTACTTTGTCACTATGTTTAAGTCATGTAGGTATCCAGATAATGCACTAGACTTTTTTAGTTTATTTGATTAATCCAGGATCGCTCAGGGATTTACTGGAGCAGGATGTGAAATAGATCAATTTTCAGTGTAAGAAAGAGGTTATGAATCAGCACACTACTTACCTTTAAATGCGTGATATTGGAGGACCTAAAACCTTCCATATGTCAGAGTTCCAGCACTGCTTCACCCACCTTTCAGTGAGGGAAACGTAGATGTATATGATGTTGAGCAGAGTGGAAATCGTTTTTTTGAGAAGGTAACTGACTAGAATCTTCATATTTCAGCCTTTGGATGGAAGCTCCTGAATGGTGCTATTCCAGGTGGTCAAACCATATAGATTAGGTTATTACAGGCATAGAGAAAGAATACACCACTTTTCGTTTGTTCATTCACCAACTGATAGAATTTTTTTTTCCAGTTTTAGGCTCTTATCAATAATACTGTAATGGACATTTGCATAAAAGTCTTTTTTGTCTTTTATTTTCATTGTGAATTTTTATTGTGGCAAATTTCAAACATACACAAAAGTAGCAAAACAGCCTAATAAATCCTTATGTGTTTGTCATTCAGGTTTAACAAGTATAAATTTATAAACAATTATCAACACTTCTTTATGTTGAAAAACAAAGCCAATCTTGTTTTTTCTCTACCCCCTCACTTTCCCCACGTCTGTATTATTTTGAAGCAAATCACTGGTAGTATATCATTCTATTCATAAATATTTTAGTACATATATCTAAAATATAAGCCCCTCTTTAAAAAAAAACATAATTATAATACCATCAGCATACTGAAAAAATCAGCATACTGAAAAACAGCATTAAATTCCTTTATCTAAATCTAAATCAAATATCCTCAGTATTCACATCTCTGATTTTCACATAGGTATCATAAATTTTAAAATTTGTTTAAATTAGTACCCAGAGAAGGTCCACATACCATAATTGATTCAGATAATGTTCTACACCTTTAAAAAATGTATAACTTGCCCCTCCATCTCTGTCTCTGCGTCTCTCTCAGAATTAATTTTTTAAAAGAAACTGGGAAATTTCTCCTAAGGTTTCATATGGTCTAACTTTTGTTGATGGCATTTCCATGGTGAAAAGTCTAACATGTTCCTATGTCTCCTGTATTTTTTGTGAATTGGTAGTTGGATTTAGAGTTTTGATCAGATTCCAGTTTAATTCCTTTCTTTCTTTCTTTCTTTTTTTTTGTTTTTGCAAAAATTTATCAAAGTGGGTGCTGTTTTTCATCTGGAGGAACATAATGCAAGGTTTTCTCTCCTTTTTGGGCTATTAGCTTTCTTTGAACTTCTTTCATTGGTCCTCAATTCATTAGGAGTTACAATGTGATGATATTTCAATACCCCATAACTTCTGCAACTTCAATGAAGGGAAATTCCCCTCATCTACTATGTGGTTATCCAATGGCACAGTTCATAAAAGAAAGCAAGGATGAATGCTTTATTGTTTCCCTTTGCTCAGTTTTCAAGAGTGATCTGTTTCCCTCCCGTCCTCCAAAGGTGACCAATTCCCATCTTTTTAACATAACTTAATAGATTCAAATTTAATCACACTTGACACAATTCCATTTTAATATCAGACACATACATAATAATTTATATGATGACTTCATGTCTACTTCTGTGTGCTCAGAGTGTCTAAGCTTGCCTAGCACAGCTCAGATGGGCACCAGCACCCTCCCTCTGTCCACCTTCCCACGAGTCTCCTTTTGCCAGGACAAGGAAGGAATTGTGCAACAGCTTGGGTATGGATGGAGGAAGCAGCAGGGAAGATTCTGATTTATCAGCAAATCAAAACTCCTTTCAAAGGAGAGAAACTTTTTAGGGTTATAGAACTCTTCTATACCTTGATTGAGGTGGTGGCAGCATTTGTCAAAACTCATAGAACTGTACATTTTAAAAGGTGAATTCTTCGTATATTAATTATACTAAAAGAAAACCATAATTCTAACCGGACTTTAAAAAATACATTCATAATACCACATTTTGTTTATCCATTCATCAGTCAATGGATCTTTTGGGTATTTTGACTATCATGGATAACATTGCTTTCATTCCTGTACATGTTTTTGTGTGAACTTAGGTTTCCATTTCTCTTGTGTACAAACCTGGGTGTGGAATTGCTGGGTCAAATGGTAACTCTTATTTAAATGTTAGAAGAACTGACAAACTGTTTTCCAAAGTAGCTGTACAATTTTTACTTTTCTACCAGCAATGTATGAGGGCTCCATTTTATCCAAATCCTTGCCTTCACTTATTACTTGTCCTTTAATTCTAGTCATCCTAGTGGGTATGAAGTGGCATCTCACTGAGGTTTTCATTTGCATTTCCCTGATGGCTAGTGATGTTGAACATTTTTGATGTGCTTGTTGGCCATTTGCATATCTTCTTTGGGGAAAGGTCTATTCAAATCCTTTACCCACATTTTAATTGAGTTGTTCATCTTTTTGTTACTGAGTTGTAAGAGTTCTTTATTTAAAATGGAAACTGGACCTTTGTCATATAAGTGATTTGCCAATAAAAAATACATTCATAAAATATGTATTTTTCCTCTATGTTTTCTAGTTATTTGTAATGCTTAATAAAATATTGTTTTTCAAATGCTTGAATTTAGAAAAATACATCAATAACTTTAACTTGATTATGATGACTTTATGACTTAAGGTCAATTGCTTTTTTTACTTAATGTGAACATTTGAGTTAAGGAAGGCCCAGTGGTTAACAATCTTTTCTACACATTAGAATCATCTGATGCCTGGAATGTCTGGGGGTGGAAGCCAGGCATCAGGATTTTTAAAATCTTCCCTGATGATTCCAATGTTCAGTCAAGGTTGGGAACAATTGTTGTATTAGTCCACTTCTGTTGCTTATAACAAAATACCTGCAACTGGTTGAATGGTAAGAAGACAAACTTTATTTGCTTATAGTCTGTGAGGCTGACAAGTCCAAAGTCTAGGGACCATAGCTGGTGAAGGCCTTGGTGGTGACAGTACCATAGGAGTTTCACATGGCAGAAGATGGTGGAGCAGAGAGAGCTAACCTCCAATGCACTCTCCTTCTAAAGCCCTTCAAACCATGCCCCTGGCTACCATTTTTAATCCATTCACTACTGCATGGTCCTACAATCCAATCACCTCTTCAAGACCCCACCTTCAGTTACCATAATAGGATTTTCCACCCTCTTAACAGTCTCAGTGGTGGTCAAGTTTCTGATACATAAAACATGGGGGACACAATTCAACCTTCAGGGAGTATTGGGGGGGCATAATTCAAGCTACTACAATTGTTATCCTGTCTTTGCTGGTTCTCAGTCTTGGCTGCACATTGGAATCACCTGGAAGACTTCAAAAGCAATTGACATGAGGCCGTCCCTCCTCCAATTAAAATTTAAGTGGTCTGGGTTGTGGACTGAGTGCTGAGATTTTGAAAAGCTTCCCAGGTGATTGTAGCATGCAATCCAAGTTGAGAACCACTGGTGTATATAATGTACTCTCTAAAGCTACATAGGGCTTGTTTCTCTGCCACTTCTATTGGTCCAGACCGACAGCATCGGTATTACCTGGGATTGTGTTCTCAAACCTCACTCAGGCTTACTGAAGTAGAAACTCAGAGGGTGGGGGCCAGCAATCTGTTTTAAGCCCCCCATGTGCTTCTGATACATGGTACAGTTTGAGAAGCATTGCTTAGGGAGTTTTGGTGACCATTTCTCAGTTATTGGTGGTAGAGTTGGACTCTCTCACTGCTAAAACCTGAAGGAGCTTCCTTCATGAATCTGGCCATTCTAGCATCAGAATCCCAGGTCAGAGATAGGGGAAAATTATTTTAACATTGTTTTGACATATTTGATTGCTCCTATGCCCAAGTGACATTATGAATGATGTGAGTCTGTAAGGGTGGCTGCCCACTCACACAGAGTTATTTTAACAAAGTATGGAAAATGAGAACAATAGTGTCTTTTGGATGCACCCAATTACACTGCATTGCTATTAACGTGACCTAGTTCTCTGATTTTGCTTTAAAATCTGCAGGTCTTCCTTTGTTGGACCTGCTTTGATAAAAAAAAAAAAAAAAAAAAAAAAAGAAAAAGGCAAAAGCTCATCTTGAAAGAGAACCACATTTATATAGAAAGTCCAGAAACTTCAGTGATTCCTCATCACAATGTCCTCTATTTTAACATTGCTCCAATTTTAGGTTTTATTGTGACAAGACTTCATAAAAAGTTTAAAAAGACAATTTGCCCCAGCTTCATTTTATCCCAATTTAGAAAGACCTAAATATGTGCACCTTAGAAAACAGTGCTATATAAAAGTGTGTGTGGGCAGGGTGGGACATGGATCTAGTCATTTAGTGACACTGTTTTTTTTTTTTTTTGTAGTTAGCTGGTATGGGGATCGGAACCCTTGAGCTTGGTGTTATCAACACCGCGCTCTAATGAACTGAGCTAATCAGCCAGACCCTGGGTCTAGTCATTTAAAGTCTGTGGTGCAGGGTAGTGGTGGAAACAAATAATTATGGAGCTATCCTATGATTTGCTGAAAATAGGCAAAAAAAAGTTAAATTGACTACAGACTCAATAAATGAAACTCTAACTAAAAAATTTGAGTATCTCCAAGATATGTGACACTTTACCTCTTTCTCCAACAAAGAAAGACCTGAAGATTCTGAAACAGAATCACACTATCCTCTTTATTTTCACCCTAATATGTTAGTATTTAAAATATATAATTAACTGGATGAAGCAGCAAAACATTTCATAAATGAGCCCCAGCTACCTTGCTAAGTATATATGCCACCTATATGTTTGGACTTCATGCTTGAATTGCCCTAACATTATCTCATGTCTTTTATATTTTTTCATTTCATCCCAGTCTTATCTGATAATTTGTGGATAAATAATAATAATAATTTGGGAATAAAGGTTTTGAATAACAGACCAGTGAATGAGCTTATGTTTACAAGGAGATTAAAATTTTGAACTGTTACAGAAAAGACTTGGAAACGTTAGAGTATGAAATTTAAATCCCCATGTTCCAAATAATTTAATCTGAATATTACCTTTAGATAGACAGGAGGAAATAACTCACAATTAGTTTACTTTGTTAGAATAATTCTTGATCTTGGATGGCAGCTGAGATTAAGTAACAGGGTTGAATATTTAAAAATTTCTCTGAATAGTGGTAGAATTGAATGTAGGGAAGGTGCTTATGAGGCAGAATGAAAATCTTTGTTGGTGAAGGTTTCTATTCTACTTATTTCTTTTACTGAAAGGAAGTTTTCCAAACTAAGTTGTGTGCTGTAATTTTTGCAGAAATAATAAGCACTTTGTAGCAACTTCAGAATAACCTTTCTGTAAGTGAAGCTCTAAGATTTGCTGTGCCAGCTGCAACTTTTGGAGGGCCTGTAGGAAAATTCTCTCGGGTGGCTCAGGGCTCTGGCACAGTGATGGGAATGTGGCCATCTAAACAGCAGGTACAAGATTAGCTAACCCTCCCGGGATGTGCAGAACTAAGCAGCCTAGTTCTGTAAACATGAAAACCAGTTCAAAAAGAACCAAAGGGATGTGGACTCTTTGTGGGAGCTAAAATAAGGTCTATTTAAAGTCTTTGCATTAGAGGATGCAGATTTTTGCTTAAATTGAACTTTAGAATTATTTTTCCTTCAACATGCTGACTGTGACAACAGAATTTGGATTTTTTACCTTTCCCTTGTTGAGCTATGGAAATTTATAGTTATTGCAAACAAGAAAGAGGTGTGCATGTATGGAAGGATATGGGTATATGGACATGGATGTGGATATGTGGAATATGCAGTGTAGAGGGTTTGAAAGGAAAGTGCAAAAAGGAAGAGAATAACAGAAGAAATTGAGAATATGACTTTAATCTCTTAGAACTTAATTTAAACTAAATTTAGCTAAAGAGATACATTTTTATGGAAAATTGTTCATTAATTTTACACTATTTAATCCCAGTTCTCAGATTCTTTTAACTTTTAATCTCAATCTCTACCTTTCATAAAGACAAACTCTCTGCCTTATTTAATTTTTGTACCTGTAAGTTTGTCAGATAATATTATGGCATATGAAATGACTCAGCCACCAAATGCATCGAGTTTTGCCTGCAGGAAGGAAGCAGTGTTTGTTGGTGGCCTGTTTTCTATCTGTACTTCAAGAAGAGTCTGTGTTGTACCTTTTGAACTTCTTAAAACCAAGAACTGCATTTTTGCTCTGTTTCCTTGTAAGATAATAACTTACATTCACAAGGTTGGGGCTAGTTTCTTTGAAACACTCCTAACATTTTTAGCTCCTAGTTTTTCATGATCAGTGGGCTCATTTTTTATTATGCCAGTACTTTTGTGTCAGTAATGCATAAACCAAAGCCAACAACAACAACAACAACAACAACAACAACAACAACAAAACCAGCTGTGAAATAAACTCCTGAAGTGTGCTGGAAACAGAAATGTCTTTGCATCATATTTGAACCTTTGAAAATACTTGGTTATCTGTTTTTGGCTCTTCAAGTGGGCTATTACATATGTATCAGTTATCTATGGCTGCATAACAAATTACCATAAAATTTAGCAGCTTAAAACAAACATTTCTTATCTCACACAGGGAGCAGCTTAGGTGGGTGTTTCTGATCCAAGGTCTCTTACGAGGTTGCTGTCAAGATATTGGCTGGCCTGAAGCCCATTTTGGGAGAAAAGGATCTGCCTCCATGTAGATGGCAAGTAAGTGCTGGTTTTTGACAGAATGCCTCTGTCCTTGCCATGGGAAATTCTCAGCAGGGCTGATAGAGTGTCCTCACAATATGGCAGCTAGCTGCCCTCGGAGCAAATGATCCGAGAGAGGGGAAGGTAGAACTCACAATGTTTATGACCTAACTTTGGAAGTCACATACTGTCACTTTCACAATATCTTCTGGTTACACAGATTAGCCCTATTACTTGTGGAAAGGTGTGAATAGCAGGAGGTAGAGATCACTGGGGCCATTATGGAGGCTGGTTACCACAACATGAATTTCCAAAAGTCATGAAGAAAAATAAGAGTAGGATTTCGGGTTTGGAATCTTCCAACAGACTGTAAAAATAGATATTCTCTATCTTAGGAAACACACAATTTCAATATTTTTTTTATTATTATTTATTTTTTAAAATTTTAATTTATCAAATACAATATAGTTGATTTTTGTGTCCTTTTACCAGTTCCTCCTTTTCTCCCCTCCCTCTCCCTTGCCCCTTCCCATCAACATCATATCTCTTCACTTATCTTACCAAGTTCAAGGAATTATTGTGATTGTGTGTCTCCCCCCCCCATTTATTTGTTTGTATATTTATTTATTTATTTTTATTAGCTTCCACAAATAAGAGAGAACATGCAGTATTTCTCTTTCTGTGCCTGGCTTATTTCATTTAACAAAATTTACTCTAAGTCCATCATGTTGCTGCAAATGGTAGTATTTCATTCCTTTTTACAGTAAAGTAGTATTCCATTGTGTAGATATACCATGGTTTCCTTATCCACTCATATGATGAGGGGCATTTAGGCTGGTTCCAACTCTTGGTTATTGTAAATAGTGCTGCAATAAATATTGAAGTACAGGTATGCCTTCGACATGATGATTTCCATTCCTCTGGGTATATTCCCAGCAGCGGGATAGCTGGGTCATATGGTAGGTCTATTTGTAATTGTTTGAGGAAACTCCATACCATTTTCCACAAAGGCTGCGCCATTTTACAGTCCCACTAACAGTATATGAGGGTTCCTTTTTCTCCACATCCTTGCCAGCAGTCTTTTCGATATTAGCTATCCTAACTGGTATGTGATGGTATCTTAAAGTGGTTTTGATTTGCATTTCCCAAATGCTGAGTGATATTGAGCATTTTTTCATGTGTATGTTGGCCATTCATATATCTTCCTTTGAGAAATGACTATACAGCTCCTTTGCCCATTTTTTTATAATTCCATTATTTTTAACATCATGTTTAGCATTTTGTACTCTATCTTGGCTTTAAGAAAGAGAAAGGAATTGAGGACAGGCCTGTAGCTTGTAGTTTGAATCACTTCAGGGTCAGAAGGAAACTAACAATCCACTACAGGTCAGGTACATTGTATAACTTTTCTCACTTATGCCTCACAACAACCCTTGGAGGTAAGTGATGTTGGTCTCACTTGACAGATTAAAAAATTATGGTCTGGAGAAGTTCAGTAATTTGCTCACAGCCACACAGCTACTAAGTTGAGTCCTCACTGCAATCCAGGTGCGTTTGGTACTAACATTTGTAAGTTTCTTACTGCATCATACAGTAATGGGCAGTACTCTCCAGGTGGGTAGACACCTGTATTTGCCATCTTCATGGGTAAATACACAACATCTTGCAGGTACATGGTAGCCAATTGATAAATATTTGTTGAATAAGCAAGATTAACTAATATATGTATATACTGAAATTAGTACCTGAGAGATGCATTTTGATCCTTAGAAATGGTCTTTAGATAAATTCAAGACTTCAGACCTAACTGAATTATATCCCAGCACATTTGAAAAAAAAAATCTGCTTATAACTAGATGAAATGACATATATAAATGTGGCTAGCTGCGTCTGACGTATATTAGGTGCTCAAAAATTGTCTTATTCACTACTGTGCAATTGTAGAAAGTTTGTTCAAGTCATCGCATGATTAAGGAAACACGCAAATTTTCAAAAAACAAAAGAAGTGAAAGAAATAGAAACATCATACTTTTTTTAAAAAACAGAAAAGGAAAAAAGTGGATTCTGAAGACAGCTAACTTTGCAATTTCAGGCAGGATTTAGAGTAGATTAATAAATGACTGGTTTCGGTGCTCCTAGAAAACTGAACATTTGGTGCACTAGTAAGCTAATCTGGTCCTGGATTGACTGTTTTTTCACCTCCCAACTTTTTTATATTTCTTTCCTCCATCCTTGCTTCTTCCCACAGTCTAGCAATGTGATTTATGGTGAGAGCTTAGGGCCATGTGGTATCAGCTTGGCTTCTAGAGAGGATCGAGACTATAGGTCAGTTACATGGACAGTCGACGATGGCTACATAACCACACCCCCCAAAAAAACTCTGAGCACAGGCTCAGGGAGTTTCCCTCATTGACAATACTCCAAGCGTATTGTCACTCACAGTTGCCAAGAGAATTTTGTCTGCCCATCACCCACTGCAAGATTTCAACTGGAGAATCCATAAGCAGGACTCTCCTAGATTTTTCTCCATGTCTCTTTTTCCTTGGCAGATTTTAATCTGTATCTTTTCACTGTTAATAAATCATAACCTGAGTATAACAGCTCCCAGTGAGTTCAGTAGATTTTTCTAGTGAATTATTGAACCTGAGAGTGGTCTGGGGATCCCTGAACTTGCAAGTGGTGTCAGAAGTGAAGGTGGTCTTGGGGACTTCCTTAACTCCTGCAGCTGGTCACCAATTCCACTTTTAAAAAAACCCGAACACCTTAAAATAGCTTTTGGGGTCCTAAGCAGTAGTGTTTACCTATCTGTCTGATGCTATTTTGTACCACTCTGCCTCATCTTTACCTCCAACCATGTTGTTCCTTTATTTATTTTTCAAACATGGCCATAGGATGTTTGCATGTATTGATTCTTCTGTTGCATCACTCTGGCTCCAGATATCCACAATTATTTTATTAAGACTGATTATTTTATTAAGGTCTCAGTTAAAAATGTCACTTCTTTCAAGAGGCCTTCCCTGATCACCCACACTAAAGTAAATCCCTTTATCCACTGCCCCAGGCATCACTCTTTGCTATGATCTTCACCATTTATTTGACTACTTGTTTATTACCTGTTTCCCCTAATAGAAAGCAAAGTCCTTGTCCATTTTGTTCATTGCTGTGTTCAAGTGCCTAGAACAGTAACTGGCACACACTGGGCATTCATTAAATAAATGCCGGGCATTATAGAGAGCTGATGAATGAATTCGTTTCCACCTGGTAAATGAGTGGTTTAGGCGCTCCTAGAAAACAGTGACCATTTATGATTTTATTTAGCATTTTAATCAATGAATTGACAGAAGATACGTATTTCAAATTTGCAGTTAAGACAAAACTTGAGATTAAGACAATCAAGATTTTAAAAGGCCAGGACAGACATGAAAAATGAATAAAGACTGTCAAACATAAAATTGACTTGGGACAAATTTAAATTGTTGCACTCAGTTTAATAAATAAAGTTGAATAAATAAGCCCCATTCTGTAAGAAATGGCTAAGGAAACTGGAGACGTTAGTTTTGCAAAGAGAAGTTTTAGGGAGATAAAATTTGTTTTCTAGTATTTAAAGGCTATCAAGTGGAACAGAGATTAGATTTATTTTGGGTAGTCGTATAGCTACAAATGAAACCAAGACTTGGAGCTTTCAAGGAAAGATAAACTTTGATAAGGGAGAATATTCTGGCAGAATTGTTTACAGTGGAATGGGCAGTTTGAGAACTACTCACCTACCATGTTGCCACATAAAGCATTTTAACCTGATCTAGGTGACCATCTGCCAGGTAGATTGATGAGAAGGTGAACTGTATGTGTTTTAAAGACCTTCACAAGTTTCTGAGTTCTCTTAGTTTGGGAAATCTAGGAACGAGTTGCCAGGAGATTAGGGAATCCAAGGATAAGATCCTTAAGACAAGGTGGTATGACAAGGTCAATGACGGTAGATTCCTCAAAGAATAGACACTCTATCCACAGATTCTTTGACATTCCTCTCATCAAAATAGAGGCTTGTCTCAGTGACTCACTTCTAACAGGTGGAATGAAACACGCTGCATAATTTGTGAAGCTAGGTTAGAAAAGTTGATAATGCTTCCATCTGACTCTTGGGACACTCGCCCTCAGAACCCTGCCTGTGTTCAAGTCCAGAATTATACTTACTGAGTGATTTTGCCTAAGGCATTTAACCATCCCAAATTTAAGAGTCACATGGCAAAACCACATATAGATATTTTAGCCACATTTCCAGCTAGGGTCCCAGCTGAGAGCCATTATCATCGCCAGACATGAGAATGAATAAGTGAGCCTTTAGATAGCCTATCACCCAGCCTTTGAGTCACCCCTGCTGGTAAACTGTAGAGCAGTGGGGAGATAGCCCCGTCAAGCCCTGCCAAAATTGCAGGACCTTTCAGTGTTTTAACCATTTTACTTTGGGTGAGGTATGGTGAGGCCAGCTGCAGATCAAGAAAACAAAATTAGAAAGAGATTTACAGTGTTGTTATGCTCATGGTTCCCTCAGGAGGACACAGTATGCCATACAGGGCCACTCAGGGGAACAACAGGGTCGATCATGAGGCTGAGGGAGAGACGGGGAGTGTGGGCAAATGCCTTTCCTGTGGTTTCTGTAAGGAAAGGGTGACACAAGGCAAGTACACTTAGGATTGGCTAATTTAAATATCAGTGGGCTCCGGGCACCATCCCTGGTTGTTTGACATGTGGCTCTGAGATAATTGGGTTAGGCGTATAGTAGCCTGGAGTGTGAGAGCCTGATAAGTGAGGTGCTTGGGAGTATGGGACATAACTGGCTGATCAAGAAGGGGAAATGACTGGCCAGTCTAGGCCCCAAAATTGGGTCAAGAAAGCATTTACAAAACTATAGTATAGTGAGAAAAACAAATGTTGGTATTGTTTCAAGCCATTAAGTTTTGGGTCTTTTGTTATGTAGCAATGGATAACTGGACCACTCTGACCACTGGTAGTTGCAGAAGCCCACGAGACGGAGAGTCTTTTGTGTTCTGGACTCAGAGAGAATGTAAGGACTTCTCTCAGCTTTTAGAACTCAGAAAGGTCTCTCTGATCTAGAATTCTTTTCTGGGTCTGATTTGCTGGGTAGAACATGGTCCATAATGCCTGGCCCCAAACTACTTCTGCGACTCTTGTTCAGCCCTGAGGATGTGCTTTCTGTAGGTCTTCATAGAGCAGCAGCGAGAGAGGTACTTCCTGCATTTCAGGGAGAAAAAATGTCTTTCTGGATTTACTCTCAGAATGAAAGTATCTGACTTGGTTTGGGCTCCCCTCAATATAAAGCTTGAGGTAAGAATTTGGGCACTTATAGTTTATTTGGGAAGGATCCCACAAAGCAGGAGTGAGGGAAAGTTAGACAGGCATGAAAGAAAATCCAATATAAGGTAGTTTTCAAGGTGGTTGCAGGAAACAAGGACTTGATTCTCCTGGGACCTCCTGAGAAGCATACCTTCCAAAAGTACCCTGTAGGACAGGAGTCAGAGACATTTATCTGACCCTTCCCACTTCCTGTTGGGTTGAGGGCTGTCCCTGAGAGCAACCTTGGACTGTGCTTGAAAATGGGCTGAGGCTTCTGTGGTATCAGAAAAAGCAGAAAGGTGAGCGACATGCCCTTGATGTGGGACACTATCAACCTGAGGATAGTTTTACGTCACGTGGACTTCAGCTGTGGTTGAAAATCAAAAATCCAAGGTGATATGCTATGGGACACCTGAGGCGTCTGCTACAAAATCAGGGTAGGAACATTCATTGGAGATGAAGTCAAAGGCCTAAGTTCCAATCTATAATTCTTTAATTGAGTAGCCATGGCCAAGGCATTTAAGTCCCAGATTTAGTTTTCTCATATGTAAAATGAGGATGATATTATCAGGTGACATTTGTGTGGAAGATACAGAGCCAAGAACCATGAGTTACTAGGAGAGGTGAACTAGCTGGGTGCCAAGGGGCCTCAGGAGGAGGCATTTTCCATGGTGTGTTCTCCATAATCCATGGAGACTGGGGTTTTTCTATGTCCTGTGAGTGTTGTCTTCTTTCAATGCAGGACTTACTAACTAAATTAATTAGGACTGATCTATAAGCCAGCATGAAAATTTATTAATTTAGAATGATGAGTGTGAAGGTCACTGAGAATGGACGGTGGTATATTTTGGCTGTGGCATATTGTCTCTGTAGGCAAGCTATTTTGGAAGTTCAATCAAAGTCAGAATGTTGTTAAGTGGGAATAGGATCCAAATAAATGTAGCTTGTTACGTGCTTGAATTTTGGAGCACCAGGTATGTATCCTGGTGTATCTATTTCTACTAAAGGAATATTCTTCTCTCTCGAGTAGGCAAATGCCACCATCATCTTCTCTGATTTGTCCAGTGACCTTCATAATGAATGACCTAGTCATTGATAAATATCTTTAAGTTTGCCTTATGTGTATCTGGGATTCAATTGACTTTTATAAATCATCTGTGTATGGATTTATGGATTGTATTGATTTTGCAGTGCAACTCTCAGAGGAAACTCTTTATTTTTAACCAAACTCTTCAGAGGACAATTCATCCACTACCCTGCCTGACAGGGTTATTGTAGAGTTTAAATGACATTGTTAAACTGATAAATACTGTGTGACTTACCTTTGATGTTATTAGAACATGGAACCCGGTAGGCAGTAATGAGCTCTGGCAAGTAGAGAAAAGAGTTTGATAACCAATGAAATAGAAAAGCACTTTTAAAGATTTCTTTTTTGTTGAAGAGTTAAAGGACTTTTGTAATCAAGAATAGAAGAGCTTTTGTTATTTTAGTTTTTCATTAGCCAAATGCTGTGCTTAAAACTAGACTATTTTTGATCAAATTATATACTGATCTCAAAAGCGTTGCAAAGGATTTTATTAGGAATTGTCAAATCTAGTAAAGGACGAAATGACACTTATGAGTTTAGAATTATTGAACATAAAAAAATAATTTTTGAAAGCTGCATGTAAAGGAAATAGCACTAACCTGGAAACCGGGAGACAAGAGCACCTGCCTTATTCTGCCAACTGAAGAGTTTTGTGGGTTTGGCCAATTACCTCTCTGGGGTTCAAGTTTCCTTAACAGTAAAAAAAGGACTAGCTTAGTTCATTCTATGTATATTTCTGATCTAAAACTCTTTGACGCAAGTAAGTGGGGATCCTTGGGGGTGGAAACAATTGGAGTTAGGTAACTTTTAAAAGCTTATTTTGGAGTGAAGTGAGACAAGGCAAGAGCTTCAATTGTAGTTAAAGAGAAATTGCTTACCCATGTTCCAGAAGGTTGCAGTCTAATATTTTCAATTTTCTGACATCAAAGTATAGGAAAAAAATACTTAAGGAAAAGTCCATAGGTAGTCCCTAATTATGGTGACATACCATTCCAGTTTGCCTGGAACTAAGAAGTTTCTCCAAAAGCAGGACTTTCACTATTAAATTGGGGAAAGTCCTGAGCAAAATGGGACATGTTGGTTTCCTTAGATTTAACACGTAATCTGTATTATTACAGTGTAGGCTCTGAACTGCCCCTGTGATGATGGCAACCGAGTGGTAGGAGTAGTTGCCACTAATGAACTTTAAGCCCGAAAAATGATGCTTCTAGAAGGCACATAATATTTAAGTGATGAGTAGAGTTTTAATGTCACAAACAGGATTATGCAGAAAAGAAGGCAGACTAAGAGACAAGAGGTCAAGATCAAGCCTTTCTCCAGTGTTATGTATCCAATTATTTCTTCATCTTTTCAGATTACTGAGTGCACCATCTATGTGAAGCATAGTGCTAGTTTCTGGAAACTAAAACAAATAAACAAAAAACACATGAAATTTATTTTAATTTGTCTTGTTGTTATTAAACTTGTCTTCCCATTCCTCCTCCAGAGCACTATCCTGTAAGTACCTCACACTCCTCGGTACTGAGCCCAGTGCCTAGCACTTGGTAGGCACTCAACAAGTATTTATTGAATTGAATTTCTATTATCCCCTTTGCTTTCTGCCTTAAAAAAAACCAAAAAACAAACAAACAAACAAACAAAAAACCCCAAAAAACCAAAACAACTCTTCCTTTCTTTGTCTCAAAGGATTCTATTAATATTTTTTCTCTAGGGCTTAAAGCACTTGGCAAACATTTTCCAAAATCTTTACAACCTGTCTCTGAAACAGATAAGAAGTATCCTGATAGCAATTGTACCCATCACTGGCTATGGTCTCTCTTCATTCTCTTATATCCTATTACTGATGGTTCATTTGAGCTTCCACAGCAAGTCAAGACACAATTTAATAGTTCTCATGGCTTATTTTGGGCATCTGCAGGGCAGTAGTCTTAGGAAATATGTGCACTTCAAAGGTACTTATTGGAGGCAAATTCAGATCAAAACAAATGGCGCAGTAAATATGCCAAGTGTGGGGCTCATGTTCCACAGCACAGGGCCTAGAAAGGTCTCCTGAGGACATAAGCCGGAAAGAGCCACCTGGAGTTGTAATTTTCCAGTCCTTCTGGAGATTTAGGTGAGGTCACTGCTGTTGATTCCATTTTTGAGGTTTGGCAGTAGGAAGGGATCTTGGGATTTAACTCTATTCAAGTGTCACTACACTGAAAATAGGACAATAGTAAGACATTTATGACAAGGCTATTTGTTTTTTGCATAATGTCTGGAATTGAAGAGCTAAAAATATTATAAAGTTAAAAAAAGCCCTAATTAATTCTCATCACATTTCAGTGAGATGTTTGAGGGTTTTTTTTTTTTTTATAGAAAGGACAACTGAATCTTTTAGTAATTATTGAAGGTCACACATCAAATTAACAATGATAATATACTCACACAGATGTCTAGTATAACCACCACAAAACACTTCTGGGTCTCAGCAGACTGAGCACATGTGAAATTATCTAAACTGGTGGACTTTGCTCATATTACAGGATTACAATATTATAGGTGCACTGTTATATTTAATTTACTCATCATCAATCAGTGTGATCTGATATTTGCATTGCTAATGGCCCTTACATTTAGATCGGTCTAAATGATTGCCCCAGTTTAGGAAGTTTGTAGATAGATGTGCCTTTCTGCAATTGGGCAAACTCCTGCACATGAGCTGGAAATGTCTTTAAACTTAGAAATAGCAACTGGAAAATTATCTTGTTAACAAAGTAGCCAGTCCTTTAGGTGTGTGTATATGGCTGTGTTTATGTGCATCTGAGTAATGTGTGTTACTTACTTGATTTTATTATGGGTCATCAGCAATTCTTAGAAAGGAAAGAAAAAAAAAAAAGAAGAAGCAACCAGAACTGATTGTAATTCTGTAGGGTCTTGATAAGAAAAATGCAGTGGGGACTGGTCGGATAGCTCAGTTGGTTAGAGTGTGTTGTTATAATGCCAAAGTCAAGGGTTCGGATCCCCTTACTGGCCAGCTGCTAAGGAAGGACGGAAGGAAGGAAGGAAGGAAGGAAGGAAGGAGCGGTAGGAAGCAATTAGCTCAGGCAGTAATACTCTCTAGCTACTGCTTTGGAGATAGATACACACGCTTAAAAAAAGAAAGAGTCTGTATCTACCTATTCATTTATTTATCAATCAATCATAGAGTTGATATAGTCACGTGGTTCAAAAATCATGAAGTATAAAAAAGTTCATAGTTACGAGTCTCTCTCCTAGTCCCTGTTTCCTATCTGCCAAGATGCTTCAGCCATAGGTAACCACTCTTCTTAGTTTTTTACATATCCAGATTTTCAGAGTTCAAAAAAATTTATATAAAACCAACAAAATGCATTTCTTTCCTTTTCCCTTTACACAAAAGGTAACATATTACAGACACTCCTTTGCAGCTTGTTTCTTCATCTAACAGTATTTTGGTGATCTTGCCTTAGCAGCACATAGAGAGCTCCCTCATTGTTTTTCCAGCTGGTGGTACTTTACTGTTTAGGTCAGTGTTTTTCAAATTTTAGTATGCATCATAATTAACCTGGAGGGCTTGTTAAAATGCTGATTGCTGAGCTCTTCCCCCAGGTCTCTGATTCAGGAGGTCTGAGGTAGGTTCTGAGAATTTGCATTTCTAACACATTCCAGGGAGATGCTGTTGCTGTTGTCTGGGACCACAGTTTGAGAATCAGTGCTCTAGATATGTCGTACTGTATTTAGCTGTTGATAGAAAATAGAAGTTTTTCCAACCTCTTGCTATTGCAAACTGTGCAGCAATGAATATTCTTATTCACAGACCTTTTCAAACAGGTATAGGTATTTCTACAGGACGAATTTCTAAAGTGGATTCTCTGGTGTGAGAGTTATATACCCTTGTAATCCTGAAAGTCAAATTGTTGGTGGTTCCAATTTACACATACTGACAACATATGAAAGTGCCTATTACACCATGCCAAAAGAGTCCATTATGAAATTTTTTTGCCAGTCTGATAGGTGAAAAATGGTTTTAATTTGCATTTATCTTTTCATATAATTCAGAACCATTTGTATTTCCTTTCTAAAATTGTCTCTAGAGTAAGTTACCTAATCATTTTAGATCTCAGTTTCTTTATTTGTAAAATGGAAATATTAGTAATTCTTAAGAATTAGGCAACCCAAACTGCTATGGCCCCATAACTATTTTTGATCCTAAATGATCAATTAAATTTCATTTCATCCCATTACATGATTTCATTCATTTGTCCATTTATTTATTAATGAAATAATTGCTCTGCACCAGCAATATGCTAAGTACTGGCGAGAGAGTTGAAAACCTTATCTTCAAGAAGTTCACTATCTACTAGATGAGATGAACATGCAGAGTTATGTTACAATAAAAGGATGGTTATAATGAAGTTTCCTAGAAAGCCCAGGGAAAAGAAAACCCAATTCTCCCTGGGGGAATCGGGGACAGCTTCATGCAGAAGGTAGCTTTGAACTGACATTTAGTGATAAGGAAGAGTTTGCCAGGTGGACAAGTGGTAGAGGGTGTTCTAGACAGAAGAACAGCCTGTGCAAAACCAGAGAGGCATGGGAAAATATGGGTATTCTCAGGGACCTGTGGCAATGTTGACACTTAAAGAGCAGTGATAGGAGAAGGGCCACTCTGATTTTCTTGTTCACTTTTGAGGTGGGACCTCAATCTCTTCAAATTGGCTCATTCCAAACCCTAGACTATAATGTTAATGTTTCTCTCATATTTCCAGTAGCCAATGTTCTTCCTATTATTTCTCTCATCTAGTCCTCCTGACCATGGCATTTGTGGCTTGGACTCTTCTCTGTCTCAAATGAAGATTTATTTGGAGCCTTGCTGCATGAGGTTGCCAATTTAATGTTCCATCCATTACCATGTAATTCTTAATGAGAGGGTCAGAGATTAATAAAAAATAATATAGAGGGAATATGTCTTGTGCTATAACTTTAAGTGTATATGCTCTCAAAGACTGTTTGTGGAAATGGGAAGATGCTCAGAACATGTTATAGAGAAGAGAAAGGATGCAGAATATTTAAGGATATAGGAAATGTTGTGTTTGTTATTTTTCATGTATAAATCTCTCTCAATCATAATCCTATCCTATTTATTTGACTATCCAATTCTATTTCTTTTTATAGTTAATGTATTCTGATGTGTATCTACATCATTAAAACTCTTCATAGACACCACTTTTAGACTGCCTCGGCTACTATTAAATGCACTATTGGTTGGTTGGACCACAAGCTGGTCATTTATTCTCTCACTTTTAGACATTTGCTTTTGTGCATTTTTATTCATATAAGCAGTGATAGAAGTAATAAACTAAATTATTAACAGAATTTGTCTTAGTTCAGTTTTTGCTGCTATAACAGAATACCATAGACTGGATAATTTATAATGAACAGAAATTTGTTGGCTCATAGTTCTGGAAGCTGGAAGTCCAATATTAACATGCCAACTTCTTCTTCTTCTTCTTCTTTTTTTTTTTTTTTTTTTCCCAAATATGACCGGTAAGGGGATTTTAACTCTTGACTTGGTGTTGTCAGTACCACACTCTCCCAAGTGAGCCACGGGCCGGCCCTTAACATGCCAACTTCTATCAAGAGTGTTATTGCTGTCATAACATGGCAGAAGGCATCACATGGCAGTGAGCAAAGAAAACGGGAAGAGAGAGCAGGAGGAGCCAAACCCACTCCTGCGATGAGGACATTAGTCCAGTCCTGGTGGTGGAGACTTTCAGGACCTCAGCACCCCTTAAATGTCCCCCCTCTTAATACTGTTAAAATGGCAACTAAATTTCAACATGAGTTTTGGAGGGGACAAACATTCCAACCATAGCAGAGTTTATCTTGGATCATAAAATAATGCGCAAAGATGATCTCTGTAACTAAAAAAAAAAAAAGTTAAAAGAAAAAGGTGTAAGAAAAAAATTTTGGCTACAGCAGCAGCAATAAATAATTGCAACAGTAGTAGTTCTCACCTATTTAGCATGGTCTTGAGAACTGAAACCTGACTGCCCAGATTCTTACTGGCCTTGTAGCTAGACTTTTCCTCCAGGATCTAAAGAAGCTCTAGGAGCTAAAGTCTTATGACTTGATATACACCTGAAGAACTCATCACTTGCAGCAGGCCACACATAGGCTGAATTTCTCTCTAGATGAACCACTGTCTGGGCTGCTAGGAAAGTCAGCAAAATGCTCACACGTGCCCGTATATGAGAGGTAACCAAGACTATGAGCAACACAACCAAGAACACTGTAATTTCATCTTCAAGAAACCCAACAAGCAGTGCTACAAAATTGGAAGATTTCCCCCCACCAAACTCTGCAACTCCAATGGGCTAGATATCCTCAGGGTTTAGCTCTTCACTATAATACAACATTTTGTAGTAATATTTCTGTTTTTCTTTCTAAGTGACCTTTGCCACCACTTTTGAACAGATAGTTCAGCAGTTTTTACAGAAATAATACTGACAAGAGTCCTCAGAAGGCTATTCTCAGACCCAGCTTTATCCTACTCAGGTTTATGCTTGCCTACTAGTTGTTCAACAACCAACGACATTCATTTATCCTGAACAAAAGGGTGGATCAATAATGTTAAACTTTACCTGTGACTTGTGCCTTGTGCTCCTGGAAAACAGTGAGGGCTAAGAAATCCTGTCCCTCCCCCTCCACCCCCTTACAACCTCACCACCTTTTTTTTTTTATGGGAAATGGTTTACTACAAAACACCACTATATGAGATACAGGAAAATCAAAGTCAGTTTCTTCTACTATACTCACAACATAGAACACTTCTGTGACCCCAGATATAGAGGGGTATTTCCCCACACAACACACAATCAATTCTGCAGCAGCTCCTCCAGAGAACACCGACTGGCTGTACTCCAATTCAATTCTGATGCTATCTACCCGGAGATCCCACAGGTCGAGGGCTCAGTCCCACAAGACTGCCCCCTACTTCAGACGCCAGTTGCAAATAGTAGGCCGGCATCTATGCTTCTGACCAGTTAAAAATCAGGGTTCTCATGACCCCCTCTTCAGATTGGATTAATTTGCTAGGGAGGCTCAGAAAACTCAGGGAGACACTTTACTTACATTTACTGGTTTATTATAAAGGATATTACAAAGGATACAGATGAACAGACAGATGGGAGAAATGTACAGAGCAAGGTATGTGGAAAGGGGCACGGAGCTACCATGCCCTCTCCAGACACAGCACCCTCCAGGAACCTCCGCGTGTTCAGAAACTCACCTGAACCCTGTCCTTTTTGGGTTTTTATGAAGACTTTATTATATAGGCATAATTAAATCATTGATTAAATTAAATCATTAACTCATTGGCCATGTCTCTCCACCCCCCACCAGCCCCCATCTTGAAGCCCCCAGCCACCAAGCATCTCATTAGCATACAAAAGACGCTCTTATCACTCTGGGTTTTTCAAGGGCTTTAGGTGCTGTATGTCAGAAAATAGGCACAAAGACCAAATATATATTTCATAATATCACAAGTAACCTTCCCCATAAGACTTAAATAAAACTCAAGGATGAACCAACCCCTTGTTCATCTAGAACAAGGCCATACACACCCTCCAAATTTTTATTTTTATTTTTTCCTCATAAATGATTAGCTGAAATATTTGCCTCCATTGACTAAACTGAAGCCATTGACTAAACTGAAGGCAATGCCCACTAACCTGATGTGACAAACTTTAGTCAGGGTTCTCTCTTTCCCCCAGGAACTTCGGCACATCCTTGAGCACTAAAACATGGAATATCTTCTTAATGGACCCTCCCGAAAATCAACTGACATCAGGGACAAGCATTCCCTGATCAACTGTTGAATCAAGCCACCCACTCAGCTCATGTCCTCACACCCAGTTTTTCTAGCATTATTTACTCCTCCTTATAAAGGAAAAGCCCTTTTCTGCCAGACCTTTGGGGTGCTTGCAGATCTCATGGTCAGAGCATATTCAATAGTCCTTTCCCCCTTATTGCAATAGTCTTTTTAAATAAATTCTTTCCTTACCTAAGTCTTGACTTTTTATTTTTAATAGACTTTATTTTTCTAGAGCAGTCGTAGGTTCACAGAAAAATTGAATAGAAGGTACAAAGATTTCCCATATACTCTCTGCCCCTACGTTACATAACTTCCTCCATTATTAATGTCCCCCATCATTTGTTACAACTGATGGAACTACATTGAGTTTACATTAGGGTTCACTCTTGATGATGTACGTTCTGTGGGTTTTGACAACTGTACAATGACCTGCGTTTACCATTACACTATCACAAAGAGTGGTGCCTTGAAAGTCCTCTGTGTTCTGCGTATTTATACTTCCCTTCTCCTGAGTCTTTGGCAACCACTGATCCTTTAACTGTCTCCATAGTTTTGCCTTTTCTAGAATGCCCTATAGTTGCAATCATACAGTATATAGCATTTTCAGATTGGCTTGTTTTACTTAACATGAATTTAAGTTTCCTCCATGTCTTTTCACAGCTTGAAAGCTCATTTCTCTTTAGTGCTCAGTAATATTCTATTGCCTGGATATACCATAGATTATTTATCCACTCACCTCTGAAGAGGAGAAAAGAAATAATCTTCTTTCTCAGCCATCGTAAGTTCTTAGTTGAGATACTCTTGAAAATAAAAGTCAGATTAACAAGAGAAAAATTTGTTTTTATTTTACTTTAATGTTTTTATTTTATTTTAGCTTTTTTTTTAAATTTTAATTTTTATTGAATCAAAGTTGATTATACATATTTTTGGGTTTCAACATTGAGATATATTGATCAAATCAATATTACTAGCATATATATTGTTACAATTTGTAATTATTCTTTTTTTTTTTAGTTTTATTTTATTTTGTCAATATACAATGTGTTTGATTATTGTGGCCCATTAACAAAACCTCCCTCCCTCCTGATTCTCCCCCCTCCCTCCCAACAAACTCCTTTCTGTTTGTTTGTTGTATCAACTTCAAGGAATTGTAATTGTTGTGTCTTCTTCCTCCCCCCCCCACCCCGCCAGGTTGTTTGGGTATTTATTTATTTATTTTTAGCTCCCACAAATAAGTGAGAACATGTGATATTTCTCTTTCTGTGCCTGACTAGTTTCACTTAATATAATTCTCTCTAGGTCTATCCATGTTTTTGCAAATGGCATAACTGGGTCATACAGTAGATCTGTCTGCAATTGTTTGAGGAACCTCCATACGATTTTCCATAGAGGCTGCATCATTTTGCAGTCCCACCAACAATGTATGAGAGTTCCTTTTTCTCCGCAACCTCACCAACATTTATTGCTCAGAGTCTTTTGGATTTTAGCCATCCTAACTGGGGTGAGATGGTATCTCAGTGTGGTTTTGATTTGCATTTCCTGAATGCTGAGTGATGTTGGACATTTTTTCATGTGTCTTTTGGCCATTCGTATATCTTCCTATGAGAAATGCTTATTTAGCTCTTTTGCCCATTTTTTAATTGGGTTACTTGTTTTTTTGTTGTAAAGTTGTTTCATTTCCTTGTATATTCTGGATATTAATCCTTTGTCAGATGTATATTTTGCAAATATTTTCTCCCATTCTGTTGGTTGACTTTTAACTCTGTTCATTGTTTCTTTTGCTGTGCAGAAGCTTTTTAGTTTGATATAATCCCATTTGTTTATTTTTCCTTTATCTGTTTATTTTCCAAAAATCTGGTTGCCCGTGCTTTTGGGGTCGTATTCATGAAGTCTGTGCCCAGTCCTACTTCCTGAAGTGTTTCTCCTATGTTTTCTTTGAGTAGTTTTATTGTTTCAGGGTGTATATTTAATTCTTTAATACACCATCTATATGGTGAGAGGTATAGGTCTAGTTTCATTCTCCTGCATATTGATATCCAGTTATCCCAGGACCATCTGCTGAAGAGGCAGTCTCTTCCTCAGTGTATAGGCTTGGTGCCTTTGTCAAATATCAGATGGCTGTAGGTGTATGGGTTGATTTCTGGATTCTCTATTCTATTCCATTGATCAGTGTGTCTGTTTTTATGCCAGTACCTTGCTGTTTTGGTTATTATAGCTTTGTAGTATAGTTTAATGATACATCATACCAAAACCTATGGGATACTGCAAAAGCAGTACTAAGGGGGAAATTTATCGCATTAAATGCTCACCTCAGAAGAATGGAAAGATGGCAAGTGAACAACCTAATACTTCACCTTAAAGAACTAGAAAAACAAGAGCAATCCAAACCCAATGTTATCAGATGGAAAGAAATCATTAAAATCAGAGAAGAACTTAATGAAATTGAAACCCAAAAAACAATACAAAATATCAATGAATCAAAAAGTTGGTTTTTTGAAAAGATAAATAAAATTGACAAACCATTAGCATGGCTAACTAAAAAAAGAAGAGAGAAGATCCAAATAACAAAAATTAGAAATTTAAAAGGTGATATTACAACTGATACATCTGAAATACAAGAAATCATTTGAGATTATTATAAACAGCTATATGCCAACAAATTTGAAAATCTAGAGGAAATGGATAAATTTCTGGACAAACAATCTACCAAAACTGAGCCAAGAAGATGCAGAAAATCTGAACAGACCAATAACAATAAAAGAGATTGAAGCTGTTATCAGAAGGCTCCCAACAAAGAAAAGCCCAGGACCAGATGGATTCACAGCAGAATTTTACCAAACATTCAAAGAGGAATTGACACCAACTCTCTACAAACGATTCCAAAATATTGAAACAGAGGCAATTCTCCCAAACTCATTATTTTAGCTTTTCAAAATTTATCAATATACAATATAGTTGATTTTAGTGGCCCTTTACCAATTCCTCTCTTTCTCCCCTCCCTCTCCCCACCTGACCCCCATCAACATTATATCTGTTCACTTATTTTAACAAGTTTGAGGAATTATTGTGATTGTTGTGTCTTTTTTCCCTCATTTATTTGTTTGTGTATTTATTTATATTAGCTTCCACATAAAAGTGAGAACACACAGTATTTCTCTTTCTGTGCCTGGCTTATTTCACTTAACATAATTTTTTCTAAGTCTATATATATTGCTACAAATGGAAGCATTTCCTTCTTTTTTTATAGCAGAATAGTATTCCATTGTGCAGATGTACCACATTTTCCTTATCCACTCATCTGATGATGAGCATTTAGGCTGGTTCCAACTCTTGGCTATTGTAAATAGCACTGCAATAAACATGGGAATACAGGCATCCCTTCGACATGATGATTTCCATCCCTTTGGGTATATACACAGCAGTGGGATAGCTGGGTCATATGGTATATATATCCTTAATCATTTCAGGAACCTCCATACTATTTTCCATAAGGGCTGCACCATTTTTCATTCCCACCAACAGTGGTGGAGGTTTCCCTTTTCTCCACATTCTCACTAGCATTTATTATTCTCAGTCTTTTGGATATTAGCTAGCCTAACTGGAGTGAGATGATATCTCAAAGTGGTTTTGCTTTGCATTTCCAGGATGCTGAGTGATGTTGAGCATTTTTTCATGTGTCTATTGGCCATTCATATATCACCTTTTGAGAAATGCCTATTCAGCTCCTTTGCCCATTTTTTAATTGGGTTACTTATTTTTTTGCTGCTAAGTTTTTGAGTTCCTTGTAAGTTCTGGATATTAATCCTTTGTCAGATGTATATTTTGCAAATATTTTCTTCCACTCTGTTGGTTGTCTATTCACTCTGTTAACTGTTTCTTTTGCTGTACAGAAGCTTTTTAGTTTGATATAGTCCCATTTGTTTATTTTTCCTTGGGTTACCTGTGCTTTTGGGGTCATATTCATAATGTCTATGCCCAATCCTACTTCCTGATGTGTTTTCCCTTTGTTTTCTTTTAGGAGTTTTATTGTTTCAGGACATATATTTAATTCTTTGATCCATTTGAATTGATTTTGGTTTATGGTGAAAGATACAGGTCTAGTTTCATTCTTCTGCATATAGATGTCTAATTTTCTCAACCATTTACTGAAGAGGTGGTATGTGGTTCCCCAATGTGTGTTCTTGGTGCTTTTGTCAAAGATCAGATGGCTGTAGGTGTATGGGTTGATTTATGGGTTCTCTATTCTGTTCCATTGGTTTATGTCTCATTTTTATGCCAATACCATGCTGTTTAGGTTACTATAGTTTCATAGTATAATTTAAAACCAGGTAGTGTTATGCCTCTGGCTTATTTTTTTTTTTTTAACTCAGTAATGCTTTGGCTATTCATGGTTTTTTGTTATTCCATATGAATGTTAGAATTGTTTTTTACATTTCTGTGAAGAATGTCATTGGTATTTTGATGGGGATTGTGTTGAATCTGTAGATAACTTTGGGTAGTATGGACATTTTCACAATGTTAATACTTCTAATCTAAGAGCATTGGATATCTTTCCATCTTGTGTCCTCCTTAATTTCTCTCAACTGTGATTTATGGTTCTTATAGAGATTTTCCACATCCTTGGTTAACCTTATTCCTAGGTATTTTATTTTATTAGTGACTATTGTAAATGTACTAGCTTTCTTGATTTCTTTTTCTGCTAGGTTATTGATGGAGTATAAAAATGCTACTGTTTTTGCATGTTGATTTTGTATCATTTGCTGAAATCAACTCTAAGAGTTTTTTTTTTTTTGTAGCATTTTTAGGCTGTTCTATATATAGGATCATATCGTCTGCATACAGGGACAGTTTGACATCTTTTCCAACCTGGATGCCCTCTATTTCCTTCTTCCCTGATTGCTCTGGCTCGCACTTCCAAAACTATGTTGAACAGGAGTGGCATGAGTAGGCATGTATTTTTATTTTTAACATATGCTGTACTCATTATGTGGGAGAGTTTTCAGTTCAAAGTATTTCTCTGAAAAAGGTAGTGGTTTGGAGCTCTATCTTAAATAGTATTTTAACGAAGAGCCATAGATCTTAAACATGATAGGCCAAAGAAGATAAAAGTTTTAGGCTTCCAAAGGTGAGAAACTGTAGGAAGGTAAATAAGGAGAAAGTAAAGTCTGCTTCTAGATTCTCTGGGCCCTGCTGGCACTAGTCTCTGAGCTCTTATCAGCTCAAAGCCATCTCCAGTAAAGACAGGATTTACATCTCTGTTTCTAGTAAGTAAAGGAGGCAGGGAAGGTAGATGGGTTTTCTGTCCTGTGAATCACCATCCTGCCATCAGGCCATCATAAAGACAGATAGTGAAAAGGACAGAGAGGATTCCTGTGTGCTAGCCTTCTTTAGCTCAACAATCCTCAGTATTTTAGAGAGGAATATTTTGGTGTCCTTCATCTTCTGAAGGACATCTTTGTTACTTCCAAGTTTGGGCAATTATGAATAAAGCTACTATAAACATCCATGTGAAGGTTTTTGTATGTATGTAAGTACACACCATACATGGATACATACCAAGGAGCATGATTGCTACATTGTGTGGTAAAAGTGTTTAATTTTGTAAGAAATCACCAAACTGTCTTCTAATGTGGCTGTGCCATTTTGCATTCTCACCAGTAATAAGTTGTTCCACATCCTTGTCAGCACTTGGTGTTGTCAGTGTTCTGGATTTGGGCCACTCTAATAGGTGTGTAGTGGCATCTCATTGTTGTTTTAATTTATGTTTCTCCAATGACATATAATGTGGGGCATATCTTTATATGATTATTTGCTATCTATATATCTTCTTCAATGAGGCATTCGTTGAGGTCTTTGGACCATTTTTTAATTGTGTTGTTTGTTTTCTCTGTTGAGTTTTAAGAGTTCTTTGTGTATTTTGGACAACAGTCCTTTATCAGATATGTCTTTTGCAAATATTTTCTTCCAGTCTATGGCTTTTCTTTCTATTTTCTTGATGGATTTGTTTTTTACTTGGTGGGCATTTTTAGAAAACATTGTGAAAAACTTTAAAATGGCAAAAGAAAACAAAAGATTGTTCTGATAATACATTTTTCTGGGTTATCAATGTCTTTTATTGTCTCTGAGCTAACTTATACCTCTGAAAGCTTTAGAAAACTAATAATCATTGATTCTTCTGCTTAGAAATACAAATAAACTGTGTCCAAAATGTAACTGATTATTTCCCTGGGGATAAATAGACCCGTTTGCCTCTGTTTGTAAAATTTAATTTAACATTTTTTATTGCCTAGATATGTGTGGTTTTTTGAATTATCCTTTGAACTGATTGTAACATCTTACTGGTTCCCTCATTAATCAATGCATTAAATAAAATCTTTAACACACGTTCATTTTGTATTCATTTGTATGAATCATCATTTTACCTTTTTTAAAAATATATTCTTTAACATATATAAAAGTTGATATAACTTGGTCTACACAGGTAGTGGAGACTTGTCTGACACACAGGACTCTTGGACCACAAAATGCATGCTTTACTTGCTATATTGTACTTGGAAGCAAAAAGATAAAATGGAGAAGCAAAGGCATGTTGCCTATAAAGACCAATGTACTAGTGGTTAAAGCCATTGTTTCCTATAGGGAACTCAAACTGAAAAGAAGAACAGATAAATAAGTTCATTTACAAAGAGTTTGAAAACCTACATTTCACCTAGAAGAGGTTTTACCAAAAAGCCTCTACTAGCATTTGGGAATCAGAGCAATTAGCAGAGAAATCAGGCTGCTCTGCTGGATGTAAGGACATTTCTCAAACAAAGCTTACTCTGAATATGGAATTCTTAATTAACATTCTGAGAGGTTGGTCACATGGGGCTGTGTGCCCAGGGTACTCTAACAGTTGCTTTGTTTGAGTGGGGTCCCCTAGTGTTAACAGTTGGATATCTGCAGATTAAGTGCAGACAGTACTTGGACAGACAATTGAAAAAGTAATTTTTTGATGCTTTCCCCAGCTGCTGCTGACAGATTAGCTGGGATTTTATCCAGGTTCCTTCACTGTAGCTGATAGAACTTTATGAGTGGAACACAAGAGTTTGTACATTATTGTTGATTTAGCTGGGAAAAGGATTTGGAAATACTCATGCACTTCTTTTATGGGTTGTGAGTCAACTAGTCTTGGTTTTGCTTCCTGGACATTGTTCCTATTGGGAGGAAGCATATTATTATAAATAAACAATCAATGAAAAGAAAACTAGATGAAGTTGTTATTCTAGTTGTCTCTCTGGCATCCATTCTGCCTCATCCTACTTTTTGTGTCCACCACGATTCATGTCTCCTGCACTGGGATGGGAATAGGCAAAGCCCCTTAGGGTTATATGATTTCCCTTGCTACCAAGGATGGGGATTCCTGACCTGGGCAGAATCCAGTGTGTAGACGACATTGCCTTTGGTCACAGTAATTGTTCAGGGGTGGTCTAATTAGAGTGAAGCTTAGGATTTTTGTGCAATTGTTGTGGAAAACTCCATAATCTTGTACCCTGGGTGTGTTTGAGAAAGAATTGCAGCCTACTTTCTGCAAGCAGTGCTCTTATGTCCATGAGAAAAACTATCTTGAAGAGCACGTGGATACAAAGCGGAGTGCCTAAGGAATCAGACAAATGAAAATAAAGCCTTAATGAAGTTGCACTTAAAGCTCATTCAACCTCTGAACTTTTTAGTGACCTGAACCTGTAAATTCCCCTTACAATGTGAATTAATTTGATGTGGGTTTTCTGTCACCTGCGATGGAAGGAGAATTCTTACCAGCAAACATTGGATCTTTCTGTGGTCCCAACAGCTTCGTGCTCTTCACGTGGTGCTTTTGTAAGTGTGCAGAGGGGATTTTAGAACATAATACTGGCTTGAATCTCATCCTTAGTGGAAAAGCTGGGGTTATGTTCACTAGTTCCCTCTGCAGCTCTTAGAATCTGTTCAGTCTTGGAAATGCTTTACCTTTCCCAGCCCCAGCAGTGACAGGTGCAATTCTTGATCGGCTTTCTGTGGCCTTCCAGGAAGTGAAACTGGAGAGAATGGGATTGGCCCCAATCTGGGAAAGCTGCAGATCTCTAGACAGATAGTGTTTCATGGAACTTTCTCTGGGGAACACACTTCTACAGATTTGTGGAGGACTATAGTTTTATTTGTGTATCTTTATGACTAAGGAGTCTTAAAGCTAGTCTCCCCTACCAGCACTGTCAGCTCCCTAAAAGAGCAGGAACCATCTTTGTTTTATTCACTACTGCATCACCAGTGCATGACATGGTGGCTGGCCCCCAGGAAGCATTCAAAAATTATCTATCAAATTAGAAGGACGAGCAAATGAGTAGGATTCAAATGGTACGGAGGTTTTTGTAGGTTTTCCTTTATACTCCACCAGTAGTAAGGGGTCTTCATTTCAGAACCCATGATTATCACGATAGGTTCTAGGGTTTTTCTAAATTAAGCTTACTGGAAATTTTACCTCTTTACTCAATTACTTCTTAACCCTTTCTTTCCTTTAAGTTCAAGAGGAACCCATCATCTGAATTTCTCTAAGATGAAAGTTGTTTCATTTGTAAGTATTGAACAAGTGTTGGGTTGATGAAATCCCTATATACCATGGGTAAATAAATAAATAAATAATATACAAATACCTGAAGAACTATGTCACATTGATTTTTTTTTTTAAATCATGTAAAAATTTGCAGAGTCGAGGTCCATGTTTCTAAGCAGTCTGTATACTTTTGGTGTTACTGGTACAGTTGCAAAAAACTGAACATAGTAAAAGATAGAAGAAAGTAAACATCACTGTTAGCCCTTTTTTTTTTTTTTTTTTTTTTTGCTACAAGATATTAGTTGAAATATTAACTTTTTCCATAGCTAAAGGGACAGAAACCATGAATCCAGTTCTGCTAACTTCCAAGGAGACTAGATAAGAACCATTCAATTACAGGCTGCTTATTTATCTAATTCTCTTGGCAGGATTTACTTCTGGTAAAACAAATCACCTGTTGAAGGGGAAAAAAAAAAGCCATTTAAGTGATTAAAATCTACTTTAGCTAATTTCCTCTTTAACCTATTTGTAAGCCAGCAAGTGCTGATAATTGTAATGAATAGTTCTTATGGGAAGCTTTAATTGACATTTGGATCTCATTAGACTTTGAAAAACTTCTGCGATCTTATTCATTTTGACCTCTTTGCTGGGAATACAGTCTTTAAGGAAGACTTCAGTGCATGGAATTTAATCTGTGTGAACCAGGACAATTCTTAATCTTTTTTTAACCTTGGTTTTTTCAGTTGTAAAATGATTGTCATCATGATTAAATAAGCTAATATAAAGTGATAAATTTGCAGGTATAAATTGCCTAATAGTGTCCAGCACGTGATGAACATACAATAACAGATAGGGCTCATTATTATTAAGAGGCTCTGAAATGGAAAAGATGACTGGATAAAAAGGGGGTAGTAGAAAAGCAAAGATCAATTTCCTCTTTGTAATTAACTTATCAACTTCTGGAATATTTAGCATACAATTAATATATCTGCTCTATTATAAAAAAAAAAAACTAGAAACGGGTATCTTTTCAAGTTCTGGTACCAAAGTCCTGTGTTATATGTATGATTTATTCGGAATTCTTCTTTATAAAGGACATCTTAAGAGGGCAAAGTGTATAATTTTTTAAAAATTTTTTTATTTTTTAATTTATCAGTATACAATGTACTTAATTTTCATGTCCCTTTACCAATTCCTCCTTTTCCCCTCTCCCTCTCCCCGACTCCTAATACTTTTTGAATAGGAACACTTAGTCAAAGTGAAGAATTAAATTCAGTTCATATGAATGTCAGCTCAACTCTTCCTCTTGGTGTTTTTAAGTATGTATCATTTAAAGGTGAAGAAAGTATAAAACAGAAGAAGCGACTACAAGGCCTGGTGAATGCAGATGGTATAAAATAACACATGAGGGAAAATGAGAAAGGAGATAAAGATTAGTAGCTTCTTGATAACGGACTATGTACGGGGTGAAATCACATGTATCCTTGCTAGTTTGTAGGCATGTCATTAACCTCAATTTGTACTGTTTTTTGAGGCTGGAGAGTATGAATAATATTCTCGGACAAATAAGCCAACTTTTGATTTTCTGTAAGAAGAGATATGGGGGTTTGCAGAAAACTGATTTAGGAATGCACTAGAAATTTTAAGTGTGTGTCTATGTGAAGGGAACAGTTCAGTTTACCATCTCAAGATATTTTTTTCTGGCTAACCTAAAAATTAATTTGCATTTTGAACACACCAATTGTTTATGCCATTAAGAAGATTATTTAAGGCCAATTTAGATAGATTGAAAAGCATGCAAATAATTCATACCGTAAACAATCTATATGCAAAGAGAAGTAATAGAGTATCCATTTTTCAATACTTTGCTTCGAGTTTAGATTTAATCTCTTGTTTATAGTGTAAGGCAAAAGAATTTTCCCCCAGCCTAGAAGTGGTTTAGCTTAGAGATAAAAATAGATTAAAAAAAAAAAAACAAAAAAACTGTGTCACTGAAAGAAAAGAGTCTGGTCTCGGCTGTCGTTTAAAAAACATTTCTTAATTTCCTAACAATGTGCTGATTAGACATAACAGAAGCCTGTTTATAAAATGGGGAAATATCTGATCAGAAATAAACTCGGATCAGTCAAGGGAACAGTTGTTACCTCAGAAATTGACCCTTTTGTATTTCCCCTGCTTTATAATTTCTCTCTATTTGACCCACGTGCACTATTAGCTATCGTTTCTGTCTTGATAACTAATCTTGCATTCATCACCTTTTCTTTATCCCAGCTTGCTGAAGACCAGTTTCTAAAATGATCCCCCGAACACTGTCCTGAATAGTCTGAATGAGGCGGGATGGAACAAGAACAGGAGAAAGCACAAAGCCTTTTGTGGTTCGTTGTTCAACTAGAATTAAAATAGGCTTAAAGAAGCCTCTGAGAAGCCATTTACTCTCATGATCTGAATTCCTGGGTCTCCAATCTACTCAGATAGATGCATTTACGTTTGGGGAAGAATCCCTTCATACCACGTTCCTTCTAGGAAAGAAAGTCATTTAGCTCTTGCTGAATCTATATTGTCAAGGAGTTTGTGAAGTGGAGGTTATTTGGGCTTTGTGCTTGTGTTAAGTGTATTCTATTGGAAGGTATTATGAGGGCTGAGGAGAGAAAAGTGAGAGCGAGAGGGATTAGCTGGTGTCTGCAGTTTTCATAAGCAGCTGGGGCTATGAGCAGAAACTCTTGAAATTGCACGTCTGAAAGCAGCATCTGGCATAGTGGGAACAACAGAGCCCCGGGGACCACAGAAGAGGCAAAGTAGGAGAGCTTGTCAGATTTCTTGCAGTTTTAACTCGAGACCTTAAGAACAATATTAGCAACAAAACATTACTAGAGTAATGATTTGCTCTACCATCTCGACAAACACTGTCAATAGGACTTTAGCCTGAGTGAAAAGCACTTTAGACTATAACTGAAGATGCAGGAGTTGGAGATGGTCATAAATTAGCTTGAAAGCAGTGGTTCTAAAAGTGTGGTCCCCAGACCTTCAACATCAGCATTACCTGAGAACTTGTTAGAAATGCAAATTTTTGGTCTCCATCCTAGAAGTACTGAATTAGAAATGCTGGGGGTAAGGCCTAGAAATAAGTGTTTTAACAAGCCCTCCAGGTGATTGTGATGCATGCAAAAATTTGAGAATCATGATTTTGAGGGCATTGGGACCAGTTTTTCTTACTGAGCTACCTTCATGAGCTCTCTTCACCTACCTGTTCCCACAACTGATTGTTCTGTCTGAATGGATGAGTATGTGGACAGCAGATTCAGAAAGTGATGGAAGAACTGCAAAGGCTTTGCCATTACCTTTCATTCATTATTCTAATAAACCTGAATGACCCCTTTCTTGGGTGCTCCTTTTTCTTCTCAAGTCTTGGCTACCTCAGTTCTCCAACTCTTGGAAGTTGTCATCACTTGTTACATCACAGTGGAACTGCATTGGCCCAAATGGTAGCAACTAGGCTCATAAAGCTATTTAAGTAAAAATTAAATAAAATTAAAAATTTAGTTCTTCAGCCACACTAGCCATGCTTCAACTGCTCAATAGTCATGTGTGGCTAGTGGCTACTGTACTGGACAGTGCAGATATAAAACAATTCTATCATTGCAGAAAGTTCTATCAGACAGAACTTCTGTAGAATTCCTCTCATCTCTCTGATACTAAACTTATGAACCTACCCTCTCATTTATAGTGTTTACCAATGTCTATGGTTGTAAGTACTCCCACCATGACCGATTTCAAGCTTCTGACATGATGTTACTGAGCACAGAGTTGGGAAGAGATGCACACAATCAACTCTTGAGAGTCAGTAGGAACTGGTTCCAGGTCATCATTTGTTTTATGGGAGTAATTCTTCCTCGATGGTGTAAAGCACTGATTTTGTTCTATACTTTCTAATTTCGTTATACAGTGAGACTGGTTTTCTAAAAACAATATTAACAGCATGCTAAAACTGGACATAATTCAACTACCTTAAAAGTATTTGGGTTATAAGGTAGGGATATACAATACACAACTTAACTTAGAAGGTCTTTTCTATGTCAATGAGAAAACTGCTCAAGGTAATTTGGGGCTATTGTCTTTCAGTGCCTATGCATGTGCAACTAAACCATACAAGATGTTAAAATGTGTACACTTTAGTCTAAATTCTACATTGAGCCAACAGTGGTACTCCAGTGATTATTTCTATTAGTGGAGGTGTTTATAGTCTTTATCTGGTTGTGGAGGGTAAGCTGGTAGAAGTGACTTGGTCACCAGGTGAAAATGGAAGAGTTGGCTTTTATCTTTGAGGTCATGAATAACTTGCAAATATGCTGTCAAAGGTGAGCAATGTGCTTAAATTTAAAAATATTTGCCTTATTAAAAGTGTTTTGAAATCCTTTTTGAAAGATGAAAAATTTTCTTTTAATTGCAAGCTAAACAAAACTCCATTGATATGCAGCCAGGGCTAGTTTTTTAGAATCAAAATCAGATTTGGCAGACTTTTTTTGTGTGGTTATGGTGGGGTTTTATGGCCATGAATAAAGCTCCTGCATCACTAAGCTAACATCTCATCTGTCAGACAGAAATAGGTTTTAGTCTATGGATTTCACACCCAAAATAGTTGGAAATGAGAAAGCTAAATTATTTCTATCTTATTTCCTTTCTTGAAAAGGAAAATCCCTAACTCTGAACACCTGTTACTAAAATTGTTTCTTAATTGTGACAATCATAATTGGATGAGAGTTATCAGTTAAATGGATGACCTAGTTGAGCCCATTTATTTTTGAAAAAAGATTATACACATTTGTGTCACATTGGGTCGTTTTTAGGCCCTTGGGTTTCTGCCATTCCAATGCTGGTCCAGCTAAATCTGGGAGTCCTCGAATGACAGCTGCTAAAAATTCAATCAATAAGTGTTGTCCAAATGTCAGAGAGAGTAGTGCAAAGTGAGGACAAGTTGAGACAGCCTGCAGAGTTTGATTCTAGGTAGTCAGAGTTTAAATTTGACATAGAAAAGAACTAAGTCAGCATCTTTAATCTCCAAACATTACATACCATGTAGTCAGAAGACTTAGTAAAGGTCAAGCAATCAATATGGTTGGAATCAGCAGAGATAAGTTATAGGAGGTGGTTATATTTCTTGAAATGGTTTTTTACATTGTAACAAAAAGGTACATAGCCTGTGAGGTGGAGCAGAAGAACTCATACTGCAGTGAAGTAAGCTGATCATTGGGCAAGGGGCTATGTTAAAAGATTTGGCAGACATGGGAAGAAATGTGGGATCTCAAACATTTATGTTTGTTTGGGATTCAGTATTTTGAATGTGCAGCTATGCTTTGGGGAAAATTGGGATGCCTGTTATATCATCAATCCAGGAAGATGGAAATACTGGGAGAAGCGTATTATGGTTCATTATATTGTTGCTTCTAGTCTTGACTCAGACTAGAAAAAAAGGACTAGAATAAGTTTTTTGCACTTGCTCTTTGCAAAATCACTTGGAATATAGTAAAGAAAAGATAATTACTGAAAATATTAGATTCTTCCATTAAATTACATTTGTAGATTTATAAGCTGAAGGAAGAGTGATCTTATTTTCCATTTATATATTATTTCTAGAGGGGTAGCAGAACAGTTGTGGAATGAAAAAAGATGAAAAATAGTCTGAGAACAAAGGAAATAATGACATGGTTAAAATCTTGTCATTTAAGAACTATACAGTTATGATATGATTATATTAAGTAAGAGAATTCAGCATGGTTAGTCACAAGCCAGAAAAGAGTTCTTTAGTTCCTTCTTACAATTAAAAAAAATTCCAGATAGTATGTGTGTTTTAATTTTCTCTTAGAACAACTCCTGTTGCAAGGGATCAAGAAATTAACCTGTGCTAACCTAATTTTGTAAAATCTTATTTCATTGCACATTACTAAAACTTTCCTTTAAAAATATAGATGAGTATATATTTCTTGATCAAAGATTGTGGTATAGTAGGAGAAAACATTAAGAAAAATTTCCTGCTTTTTCTTAGACTTAAACTTATTTTTGAATGAAGTTTAGATGAGGTAGCAATGAGAAACTGGCAATAGATGGCATTTCATGTCAGAACCAAAGGCTCTGGTTTAACATCTCCAGTTAGCTAGGGTGCTCCAGGTCTCACAGGAACAAAAGTTGTCCTGAACGTTTAAGAATTTCCTCTTTCTTAAATCTTACCAGGACAAACTAGAGACACTGTTTGTAGATCGTCCATTGAGAAGACAATATTTGAACTGTGGGAAAGTGGAGAGTTACCTAGCAGATTTTATTGATTTTCTGGACCTGAGGCAGATTCCAATTATGGCCGCAATTCTTCACCCATCCCTGTATCCACATTCTTTGCCCTGTGACTGCATTTCCTTTCAATGAGAATACAGAGTCTATTTCCCTTGTCTTGTGAATTGCTGTGGCCAGTAGAATGCAGAAAAATGACAGCATGCCATTTCCCAGCCTTTGAATAAGAATAAGAAGGCGTTGTGTGTTTCCATTTGTTCTCTTGCTGAGAACACTGACACGAGAACGTTACTAGCCTAGCTTGCTGTGTGATGAGAGACAGTCTCACTAGTCTCAGACATGTGAGAGAGCCCAGGCAATATCAGCAGAGCTGCATAGTTGACAACTGCAGACACATGAGCAGTAAATGCTTAATGCTGTATGCTGTGGATGTTTCGTGGTTAATTGTTAATGCATTATTGTGGCAATAGATAACTGATACAGGGGACTAGTTTCCAGATTGACTCAAGATATAGATTTGTGATGAGTTCTTCGTCGAACTCTTGTGCTTTATTAAAATAAACAAGAAGTCCTGGAAGTGACAGGCTTGCTTAGCCCAAGCACCTCCCAGGAGGCATTTATCTACTGAGTTGATTTGATCCTAGGGCAAAGGTTTCAGCCCTCTGCCTGGTAGTAGCAGATATACTTGTGAGTCTCCCACTCTGACAGATAGACAGACAAGCGTCTAGAAGTTAACAAGTTAGTTCTCACACAGGTCCTTCTTGGGTCTCAAAATTCCAGCAAAATTCTCAATCCCCTTGGAACTTAGAAGTGGCTTAATAATGGCCAGTGACATATCTGTATTTGCCATCAGGCAGAATGAGTATACACACACACACACACATTATTATATATATACAAATAAATATAAGTACGCATGTGCATATATATGCATATATGAGCAAATAAATATATTTTTGAAATTTAAACTCATATGCTTTTTCTATTTTGCCAGGCTTATTTCTGGTGTATAGGGAACAAATCAATGTGCCATCCTTTTAAGACCCATTTCGTTGTCTTCTGGTTTTATTTTACTTCCATTTCTTCTCCTTAGCAGAGAAAACAATGGAATTTTGTGGAAGCCCTAGGAGTTTCTGAATCTCAGAGGGGCAGGCTTTTTACCTGTGAAGAGAAGGGGAATTTGTTTGAAAATAGAGGCTACTTATGATTCATTCAGAGGCGTTTTTCCCCTCTATCATCTTATTTGCTTAGTGATTTGATCTTACGCAGCTCTTCAGAGCCCACTGGGAGACGACTTTGCTTCAGCTGCACTGGATCTTTTTCAAATATTTTTCAAGGACAAACATCCTCCCTACAGGTTTCCTCAGCTGCAATGATTGTCTTGTCTGGGGATTGTATTCTGATTAATTCAACTTTAGCTTCCTTACTGCTTCAGTGGATTCCAAATTTGTCATGGTTAAAAAAGATTCTCCTGGGAAGTTTCATAAAAGAAGTTGGTGAGAACAGGGCCTAAGGATTTATTCTGCTAAGCAACCCTTAGAATGTGGAGGGGGGCTGAGGCGCACAGCGAACAGGAATGGAAGGAATGCCAAATTCATCCTGATACATGCTCACAGGTCAGGCATAATTCAGGATTTTTGCAGGATTTCAGTGATCCTTGTTCGGCGTGGAGGTTCCTCCCCAGCATCCTCGTCCAATTGAACAGAAAGCAGCCAAAAGGATGCAATAAGTAGATGCAGCCAGCAGAGGGCGGGAGTGCCACGGCCACAAGCCTCACTCACTTCGCAGTTGCTCGGACCAGCTGTGCACTGTTCTCTAAGCCAACTGGTTCAGAAGACCGCAGCCTTTCTTTTTGTAAGCTTTTGGCTTTCATTAAATCCCTTCTTCCAACAGAATGGGCAACAGAGTCAGTCCACCTGGAATTGTTTTTTATTTGTTTTGTTTTTTGCTTGAAATAATTTGTGTACTTATTTTAAAAATTATTTTGAATCAAAACTTATTGATTGTACGTATTTATGGAGTACAGAGTTATATTTCAATACATGTATACAATGCGTGACAATCTAATCAGGGTAATTATCCTATTCATCATTGCATAACTTGATCATTACTTTGTGATGTTCTGGTTTGATCTCCTCTCCTCTAGTCATTTGATAACATGCAGTTAATCACTGTCAATTATAGATTCCTGTGTTGACTGGACACCAATAGAACTTATTTTTTTCTATCTACCTGTAATTTCGTGTCTATTAAACAGTCTTTCACTATCTCCCCTCCCCTCTCCCCTTTCCAGCCTCTAATAACCAAAGTTCTCTCTCCTTTAAACAGTTCAACTTATTATTAATTTGTTTTGTTTTTTTGTTGTCGTTTGTTTGTTTGTTATATGAGTGAGAACATGAAGTATTTCTTTTTCTCTGCTTGACTTGTTTCACTTAACATAATTTTATCTAAATTCATCCATGCTCCTGAGAATAGCAGAATTTTGTTCTTTTTTTATGGCAGGGTAGTATGCCATTGTGAATATGCACCACATTTTCTTGATCCAATCATTTGTAAATGGACATTTAGATTGATTCCAACTCTTGTCTATTGTAAATAAAGCTGCAATAAACATGCAAGTTCAGGTATCCCTTTGACATAATGATTTCCAAGCCTTTGGATCTATACCCAGCAGTGGGCTTGCTGGATCAGCTGGTAGTTTTTCTATCTGTAGTTGCTTGAGAAAACTCCTTACTGTTTTTCCAAGTGGCTGTACTAATTTACAATCCCACCAACAATGTATAAGTGTTCCTCTTTTTTCACATCCTCATCAGCATTTGTTATTTTGTTTCTTTTTGATAATAACCAGTCTAACTGGAGTGAGATGATGTCTCAATGTGGTTTTGATTTGCATTTCCCTGATGATTACTGATTCTGAGCATTTTTTTCATATACCTGTTGGCCATTTGTATGTTTTCTTTTGATAAATGTCTATTCAGCTCCCTTACCCATTTTTAAATTTGGTTATTTGCTTTTTTATTACTGAGTTGTTTGAGTTCTTTGTATATTTTGGATATTAGGCCCTTGTCTGATGCATAGTTTGCAAATATTTTCTCCTATTCTGCAGGTTGTCTCTTTGTTCTGTTTATTATTTCCTTTGCTGTGTGAAAGCTTTTAAGTTTGATAAAATTCCATTTGTTTATTTTTGCATTTGTTCCTTGTGCTTTTGGGATATTATTCATGCAATCCTTACCTGGACCTACTTCTTGGAGCATTTCCCCTGTGTTTTCTTCTAGCAGTTTTATAGTTTCAGGTCTTACATTAAAGTCTATACTCCATCTTGAGTTGATTTTGAATGTGGTGAGAGATAGGAGTCTAATTTCATTCTTTTACACATGGATATACATTTTCCCAGCAGCATTTATTGAAGAGGCTGTCTTTTCCCCAATCTGTGTTTTTGGTCCCTTTGTCAAAGATCAGCTGGCTATAAGTACATGGATTGATTTCTGCATTCTCTATTCTGTTCCACTGGTCAATGTGTCTGTTTTTATGCTGGTACCATGCTGTTCCAGTTACTATAGCTTTGTAGTAAAATTTGAAGCCAGGTAGTGTAATGCCTCCTGCCTTATTCTTTTTGCTCAGGATTGCTTTGGCTATTCAAGGTCTCTTGTGGTTCCATATGAATGTTAGGATTGTTTTTTTCATTTCTGTGAAGAATGTCATTGGTATTTTGATAGAGATTGCATTGAATCTGTAGATTGCTTTAGGTAGTATGGAAATTTTCACAGCATTAATTCTACCAATCCATTAGCATGGAATGCCCTTCCATTTTTTTTGTGCCCTTTTTACTTTTTACACCAGTGATTTGTAGTTTTCATTGTAGAGGTCTTTCACCTGCTTGGTTAAGTTTATTCCTAGGTTTTTTTTGGGGGGGGGGTAGGTATTGTACATGGGATTGCTTTCTTGATTTCTTTTTCTGCCGTTCATTGCTGGTGTATAGAAACACTATTTTTTTTTGCATATTGATTTTGTATTCTGCAACTTTACTTAAATCACAGATCACTTCTAAGAATTTTTTGGAGTAGTCTCTAGGTATGTCTATGTATATGATCATGTTATCTGCAAACACGGACAATTTGACTTCCTTTTTTCCAGTTTGGATGCCCTTTATTACTTTCTTTTGCATAATTACTCTGGCTAGAATTCCAGTACTATGTTATACAGCAGTGGTGAGAGTGGGCATCTTTGTCTTATTCCTATTCTTAGAGGAAAAGCTTTTAACTGCATTCAGGATGATGCTATCTGTGGGCTAAACACATGTGTCTTTTATTGTGTTGAGATACTTTCCTTCTATGTCTATTTTGTTGTGTTTTTTTTTTAAATCATGAAGCGATGTTGAATTTTAAAAAATGTTTTTCTGCATCTATTGAGATGATCATATGATTTATGTCTCTCATTTTGTTGATGTGATGTATCACATTTAATGATTTGCATGTGTTGAACCATCCTTGTGTCCCAGGGATGAATCCCACTTGATCATGATGTAAAATCTTTCTGATATGCCGTTTGATTCTGTTTTCTTGTACGTTGTTGAGAATTTTTCCATCTAAGTTCATCAAGGATATTGACCTGTAGATTTCTTTTTCTGTTGTGTCTTTGTCTGGTTTCGGTATCAGTGTGATGCTGGCCTTATAGAATGAGTTTGATAGATTTCTTTTTCTGTTGTGTCTTTGTCTGGTTTTGGTATCAGTGTGATACTCGCCTTATAGAATGAGTTTGATAGAATACCCTCTTCTTTGATTTTTTATAATAGATTGAGAAGGATTGGTAATAAATCTTTTTAAAAGTTGGTAGAATTGGCCATCCAGTCCCTGGCTTTTCTTTGTTGGGAGACTTTTTATTACTGATTCAATCTTGTTGCTCAATATTGATCTGTTAAGACTTTCTATTTCTATTTGTTTTAGTCTTGGTAGGTTGTATGTGTCAAGAAATTTATTTATTTCTTGTAGCTTTTCAAAGTTGTTGGTGTATAATTGTCTTTTTGTTCACAGTATTCTCTAATGATTTTTTTGTATTTCTGTGGAATCAGTTGTAATGTCTCCTTTTTCAATTCTGATTTCTGTTATTTGGGTCTTCTGTTTTCTTTCCTTGATTAGTCTAGCTAATGGTTTGCCAATTTTGTTTATCTTGTTAAAAAAACTTTTTCAATCTTTTGTAAAATATTTCTGTCTCTATTTAATTCAGTTTTGCTCTAATCTTTGTTATTTCTTTCCATCTACTACTTTTGGGGTTGGATTGTTCTTGCTTTTCTAGTTCCTTGAGGTGTAATGTTATTTGAGATCTTTCAACTTTTTTGATGTAAGCACTTACTGCAGTAAATTTCCCTCTTAGTACTGCATTTGTGGTTTCCCTTAGGTTTTGGTATAATATGCTTCTGTTTTCATTTGTTTCAAGAAATTGTTGATTTTCTTCTTTATTTCATCTTTTACCATTGGTCATTCAGGAGTGTGCTGTTTAATTTCCACGTATTTATATGTTTTCCAGAGTTTCACTTGTGGTTGATTTCTAGTTTTGTTCCATTGGGTCTGAAAAAATACTTGATATGATTTCAATTTTTAAAAATTTGGTTAGACTTGATTTACAGCCTAATATGTGGTCTATCAAGGAGAATGATCCATGTGCTGATGAGAAGAAGGTATATTCTGCAGTTGTTGGATGAGATGTTCTGTAAATGTCTGTCAAGTTCATTTGGTCTAGACTGTAGTTTAAATTCAATGTTTCTCTGATAATTTTTTTGTCTAGATGATCTGTCCAATGCTGAAAGAGGGGTGTTGAATACTATTATTTTATTGGGGTCTATCTCTCCCTTTAGATCTAGCAATAATTGCATTATATATCTGGGTGCTCCAATGTTGGGTTCATATATATTTATGATTGTTATATACTCTTATTTAATTGATCTCTTTATTGTTATGTAATGTCCTCCTTTGTCTTTTTTTAAAAATAGTTTTTGGTTTAAAGTCTATTTGATCTGATATCAGTATAGCTACTCCTGATCATTTTTGGTTTCCATTTCCATGGAATATCCTTTTCCATTCCTTCATTATTAGCCTATGTGTGTCTCTACTGGTGAAGTGAGTTTCTTGCAGGCAGCATACAGTTGGGTCTATTTTTTTAATCCTTAAGCTAAACTATATCTTTTAAGAGGAGAATTTAATCTGATTATGTTCAAGGTTGTTTTTGATAGGTATTGCCTTCCTCCTGCCCTTTTCTTAATTTTTTTTTTTTAATGGTCATTTTATGTTTCTTTTGTTCTTTTCTCTCACTTTTACTGTTTGTCTTTGCTGTTTGGAATTTTTTTGTAGTGATAGGATACAGATTTTTCTCCTTTTTAGTCGTGTATCTGATGTACTAGTGGGTTTTATTCTTTCTCATGTATCCATGATGGTAGTTATCACTCTTTTGATTCCAGATACAGGGTTTCTTTGAGGATTTTTTTGTATGGCTGGTCTTGCAGTGGTGAATTCCTGCAAGTTTCTGTATGTCTGGGAAAGACACTTTTTCTCCTTCATTTATAAAGGAGAGCTTTGCTGGCTATAGTATTCTTGGCTAGCAGTTTTTTCTTCCAGCACATTGAATACATCATTCCGCCCTCTCCTGTCCTGTATGGTTTCTGTTGGGAAGTCTGCTGTTAGTCTGATAGAGATTCCTTTATAGGTGACTTGATGCTTTTCTCTTGTGGCTTTCAAAATTCTTTTTGTCTTTGATTTTTGACAATTTAACAATAACATGTCTTGGGGAGGTCCTTTTTGGGTTGAATCTGTCTGGGGATTTTTGAGCTCCTGGATCTGGAAGATTTTATCTTTCCCAGGGCTGCTTCTATGAGGCTATGTGGCTGCACAAACTCTCAGCTACTCTCCACCTGCATTTGGGGCCTGAGAGGACTGGGAGACTCTCTTGTGGCAGAAATTGCTGATGTTTATGGCTGCAGTGGAAACAGCTGGGATTTTTCCAGCTTACGTTCTCTCTGCCTGACTCTGACTCAGTACTTGTGGTGGGGCAGAGGCTAGATGCCTTGCTCTGCTCTTTATGGAGCTTTTCCCATCTTCTGTGCCTCACAAGGATTTTGTCTCTCCCCTGGTGCTCTGCAGCCTATTTCTTCAGTCTTTCCAGTCAAACTGTATCTGTCTTTTATTGTTTTGGTCTGGTTTTTTTTTTTGGTGGGGGAGGGATGTGAGGATGAGTGCCAGACACCTCTAGTTGGTCGTCTTCCCCTAAAAGTCTCACTTAGATTTTAATCCTCACTGTGCCACATGTTGGCTTTGTCATCTTTTTGTGCCTTAGTCTTTCTCATCTGAAAAATGTGAAAAGAACAGTTGTAGTGAGGATTTTGGATTTAACTTACATAGTGCAATTCAGACAGTGCCTGGCACTTAGTAAGTACTTGATAAATATTATCTAATAATGTTATAGCCTATCTCTTTGTCTTCTACCTTCTATCCTCCCAAGTCTGAATGTAAAAATAAATTAATATAGCAATAGGATATGCAGGCTGATTCTTCTTGATTCTCCAAAACTCATCTGAAAGAATACAACATCACCTCTGGTATTTCTGCCCAAAATGCTTATGCTAAATCTAATCATGAGAAAACAACAGACAAACCCAAATTAAGGGAGATTCTACTAAAGAACTGGACTATACACTTCCAAAATGACAAGGTCATGGAAGACACTGAAAGACTCTCAACTTCTCCAGTTTGTAGGATACTAAAGAGACATGGCAACCGAAGGTTGTAGGATACTGAAGAGACATGGCAGAGCATGAGCTGGAATTTCTTTTGCTGTAAAGTACACATTGGGACAATTAGTGAAATTTGAATTATGCCTGTAGGTAAGATGGTAATGACATTCTGTCAGTATTAATTTTCTGATTTTGTTAATTGTAGGCCATGCAAGAAAATGCCCTTGCTTTTGGAAACACATCCCAGAGTATTTTAGAATAAAGGGGACATCATCATCTCTGTAAGTGACTCTCAAATGGTTTCTTAAAAAAGAAATGTATATTTGTGTGTAGGTGTTTCTATGAACAAATTTGATATAATAGCATGTAGTACGTCATGGTAAAGGGTATATGAGAATTCTTTGTAGTGTTCTTGCAACCTTTTTGTAGCCTGAAATTACATCAAAAAACAAAGTTAAAGAAATTAAAATCATAAATAAAAAGTAAGATCCCTCATCTCAGATGCCTCTTTTTCCAACAAGTTTTCTCTGATGTCCCCCTGACCCCCTCCTTTCCACTCTTAGGTGAATTAGGAGCTCCTGCCCTGTGTACCCTTAGGCTGCAGCCTCTCTCTCTCTCTCTCTCTCTCTCTCCCCACTGATTACTCTGTATTGTGACCCTCTGTTGATGTGATTAAACAATGAGCCCAGGCAAGGAAGGCAGGGGCGCTATCTCATTGTTCACCTTTCTATCACCTGAGCCTAGCTAATATCTGGCACAGAAAAGAAACACAATAAGGTTTTACTGAGAGAACAAGGTAGTGGAACTTGGCTTTATATCCAAGGTTTGATTTTCCAGGGGCCTGTTTTGAATTTTGGGCTTGCTTTTTAGTTTTCGTAGCAGGGATGGAGCACAGGTTTAGGATTCAGCACACCTAGTCTGGGAGCCGGGTTCTGTCACAGCATGCATGTAGAACAGTATCTTCAGTTTATTTATACCTTAGTGCTATAATTCTCCAGCTTAGAGACACTGTAAGGATAAAATTTGAGCTCTTTGAAGGAAAGGCAAATATATAGCCGGCTCCCTCTATATAGGCATTTAACTTAAGGGAATTCCACTGTTAGTGCTCCGTGGTGAGTGTATCTAGTATTAACAGAAACATATTTTTCTTACAATGTAGCCCCTGAAAGCACACCATGATTTCATCTGGTGTGTGACTGAAGAAACATCAGTCTGAAGTAAAGTTGGAGGCAGAACTGACTGAAAGCACTAGTGAGAAACAGTGTATGTTTCCTAGTTGCTTGTTTTTTTATGGGTGATGTGAGGAATTTTCCAGGGGCAGGTTTGTCCATGCAATGAGTTGATGTTAGAATGTAATGCCATGAAGATGAAACTAACACCCTTGTTTGTAATCTCCATCTTAATTTAATAACTTAAGAGGGTATGCACTGTGGTCACTACCCCACCACTATTTTTATCTAATATTAGCTTTCAAGCTAGTTATTTTGCTATTTGACAAAGATAATGCAAGAGAAAATCAACATAAATTTCAAGTGTGTGCACATGGCTCTAGAGAGGGAATTCCATCACAGATTGTAAGAAATGTAAAACCAAGTCAGGTTTCCTGCTGAGGATTTTAGTTTACCACCTGGTGACCTGGGGCTATAGCATGCATTGGCTCTAGCTCAGAAGGGAATCTCTGCGAAGAAGAAAAATTGGAAGTAAGAGCTCTGGCCAGCATGAATAGTTTAGGAAAAAGTATAACTCCCCACACCTGAAAAATAACTCTCTTATGCATCCATCTCACCAATCAAAGATCCATTTGGGATAAAAACATCTTCTAAAAGCTGCTATGAAAGTTGAGCCTCCTTTCTCATACCCTTTAGTGTGAATTGATTTAATCAGGCATTTCAATTGCTTTTCCTCTAACACCTAGCTTAGAAGATGAAATAGTTTGTGGTCTTGTTTGGAGTGAGTCAGAGAAGGAGGAAAAAAGGGCAATTTTTGAGCAAGGGATATTTTCGAAAAGGTGCTGAGCAGGGAGAAGTGGGGCACTTAGGAAAGCTAGAAACAGTCTCCTAGTTCTTGGAAGTTGGGGAACAGATGTACAGAGAGGGGCAGAAGTGATCAAGACTTCATAAAAAGAGGGACGGAGTGGACAAAAAAGTGACCATGCAACAGCGATGGCAGGAATCCCAGTGGGCATACCACCCGATAACACATACATCATAATTCTGCAGTTGTCTGCCTTGAAGTACTGCCTGGGTTGTTCTGCTCAAAAAATGGACTCTGACTTAAACATCAATGTCTGTCTTAGAATAGAGTACATCTGTGTTAGTGCTCCATAAACACTTATTTAACTAAACATGTAATGCTTCTAACACCTTTGCTATACCTACTGATACTTGTCCAGAACCTTACCAACTATATTTCCCAACAAAGTTTATAAAAATATTTGGCCAAAATTAATTTTCCCTGAACTTTAAAAATAAAATGAACAAATTCCAGAGCAGCCAACTGAATAATTCTGGTATATGAACCATCACTATTAAATGGCTCATTTATCTAAATGGCATTCAATCTCATGTGGGCATTCAAGAATTTTAGGACAGATGACAATTATTTCTCTAAACCCTAAAAATCCCATAAGACAGGGGCAGCAGTCCAGAAAGCTTTCATTCTTGTCAAAATTGGCCTTGACTTCGGTACATCATGATGGTTCTCTGTCATTGTCTCATTCTTGTCCACTCAGGCAGCTGTGTTTGGTTCAAGTAGCCATCATTCTACAACCAGGAGCCTTTGCAGTATAGAGACAAGAGTTGAAGAAGAGTAACACTGGAGATCAAATCCAAGAAGAAAGAAGCCAAGTGGTGGCTGGCAAGAGGTCAGCACAGACTTGGAACCTGAGCATGCTGAGGGCATGTGGGGTGGGAGAGAGAAGGAGACTCTCTAGGGAATGAGCAATAGGGCAGAACAAGGTACTTTATGTTTTTGGTAGATTTCCTAGTTATTTGTCATTTGTTCCTAGATTTTCCCTAATAAACTCTCAGGATAAGTTCTTAGCAGAAAAACTCTTTTGGGGGGAAATGAAAATTTAAATCGGGCTGGCGAATTCATTCATAGATCAGTCCAATCCACTTTGGCTACCACTGCCTTCCTGCAGATCCACATCTTCTCTCCTCTGCACAGCTACCATCACCCTGGAACTGCTGACGCCACCTCTGCTGCTCTACTGCATTGCCCCACCCCAAGTCTTCAAAGTCATCCTCTACTCTACTCCTGGGTACTTTTTCTAAAATGCAAATAATATTGTTTGACAGCCCTGCTTAAAAGCGTTCAGTGACTTTCCATTTTCTGTGGAATAAATCTCAAAGTTTATAGCATTAAGAACCTTCATATTCTACTCCTCCAACTTTATCTCTTCTGACTTTCCTTTATTAATTTGAGCTTCACACAGAATTTTTCTAATTTATATCTCCAGTCCTTTAGATATATGCTGACAAACTACTTGTTCACTTGAAGAGCTAAAATCAAGTGTTTTCTCATCTTTGGAAATCCCTTCTTCATACCCCACCTTCTAACTCCAAGAACTCAAAGTGAGTATATTAATTGATGTTGCCATCTTGTCTAATATACATATCTCTCTAACTACATTTTTTAAAACAATGTATTGTAGTTTTTATGCACTTACCTCCTCTACTAGATTTTAACCTTCTTCAAGGTTGACACCTAATTTATTTTTGTAGATTTAGGAGCTGGCACATAATAAGTGCTTAATAATTGCTTAATAGATGAATGAGCCAATGAGCTTTTCAGTCTTAAATCCTAGGATTTAGTCAATATTGTTTAGCTCAGTAACAAGAACTGTTTGCTAGGAGTCAGCCCTCTGTCCAGAACTGGGCTAGGTCTCCTGTGGAAATTGGGAAGTGAAAAAAATATTGTTTGGAAAAAGGTTTGGGCCAATGCAGGCATGGGCTCATTCTGGGGGGAAAATAAATTTAAAAGACAAAAAGAGCTGGTGGAATAGTAGTTATTACTCAATAGGGAAGATATTCATGGTGTTATGGAAAAACATTGTCGGATTAAGTGATACAAATGGGAAATGTCCTGTATTAGAGGTGGTGGTCATGCATTTGTTTTTGGGTGGGAATGAAATGTATTGAAATAGCAGAATTATTATTATTGTTGTTGTTATTATTCTTGGCAGCTGGCTGGTATGGGGATCTGAAACCTTGATCTTGGTGTTATCAGCACCATGCATTCTCAAGTGAGCTAACTGGCCAGCCCCTTGAAATAGCAGAATTAGATGAATGTAAACTGGTCAGCAATAAAACGGATATTGTGGTCAATAAGGTACTTGAGGCTGCAGGTGTATGGTGAAGAGCAGAAGCTCTCTGGTTCAGATATTTTGTCCACTATACCCTAGGGAGAGGGAGACAGGGGTGGGAAGAAGATCTGGAATCTGGAAGAAGTTTGTTCAGAGAACCAAGACTGCAATCACATTTTTCACTACGCTAAGGCTCTCTTTCCCCCAACATAGGGAAACCTTCCCACTCCATGCAGCAACGCCTCAGTGGTGATGAGCAATAAAAGTTCATGAATTTTCTATTTATTGGTTCTGTAGCAGCTGCTACGGTTAGAGGCTCACAGCTTGGTACCTCAGCTGTACACACTTTCTGACCCAGTGTGTAGCTCTTTTGAAAAATATTTTACAGTGAAAATTCTCAGATATACAAAATAGAGAGATTTTATCCATGTACCCATGACCTAGCTTTAACAAATGCCAACACTTTGTGATCTTTTTAAATGAAATTTTAGAGCAAATTCCAGACTCATTTTATTTAATTCAGCAATATATCAGTATGCATCTATTACAGATAAGGATATTAAAAATAATATAACCACCAAGACATTATCACAACCAGGGTTGTTCTTAATATGCTCAAGGACCTTGCTCCCCTTCCCCCACCCTGTATGTATCAGGCTATATATAATATCACCAGGTATGCCCAAGCCATTGTCTTCCCGAGAGAAGAACCAGCCACTACATACATTCTCCTTGTGCCAGCAGAGTCTTCCATTTGCAAAATACGATCTATGAATAAGTAAGTTTCCTGGCTATTGCCTTTGTCCAGCCTATACCTGATATCGTAATTAGCAGAAAGATGTATTCAGTCTTTACACTAACCTACTGCTATTTCAAGCCTTGTCCCTCTCTGCCATGTCAAAAGCGTTCATTTTTTTTTTTTGTGACCGGTAAGGGGATTGTAACCCTTGGCTTGGTGTTGCCCGCACCGCGCTCAGCCAGTGAGCGCGCAGGCCATCCCTATATAGGATCCGAACCCGTGGCCTCAGCGCTGGAGCGCCGCACTCTCCTGAGTGAGCCATGGGGCCCGTCCAAAAGGGTTCATTGTAAAAAATCTTAGCTTGAAAGTTCATAGAGACTTTCAATCACTGTAAATAATGCCAAGTGTTACTAGATATGGAATCACTTGTTGTGCCTGTCAGTTTTGGGGGAATAAAGAACATTCTTTCTCCTAGTGGTTTTCTGAGGTAACTTGAGATGCTATTGATCATGGCAACCACCTTGGTTACTCTCTTTGTCAACCAAGACAAAATCCATCTGAATGGAGTAGGATAAGTAAACAGAGTGGGTACAAAGAATTCTGGCCCTCAAGCATTTATGATCTACTTGGCAAGGTAAAGCACATATGCAAAGATTTAACTATCCGCAAGGTGTTGAAGTTAAGGGTGTTCATGCTGTAGTCATAAAGAAGAGTGGAAAGCACTTCTAGCTGGAAATAGTCTTAGGTTTTTTGGAGAAGTGAGATTTCACCTGGATTTGACTGCTGGTCATAACTCATTGTAGGGAGGAAGTAGTAAGGTGTTTGGGGATGTGATGGTTGGTGGGCAGGACAACAGCACAAGCAAACTGTAGATGGGTGAGTGCACAGGCCGGGTGCAGGGAAGCATGTGGAACCCAGTGTAGCAGTCACTTGTGGTGACCTGTACCACATATCACCCCCTGCCCATCTGATTTCAGGTCAAGTGAGCTAGACAGTTCCATGCACATTGTCAGTGTCCCACCTTAAGTGTCTTTATAAGGTCGCTCTGCTTTTGGCCTCAGGTGTTTCTCTGATGCCTGAAAGGCTGCTCAGCATAGCCGAGGCAGTTCATAAATGCATAGGAGTCAATGTCTGTGCAGGCACCCTTCAACTAATGGAGGTGAAAGGCAGAGGAAAACAAAATGTCCCAGAGTTGTCACAAGGACAATTCTGAGATGCACTCTGTGTGGTTTCTCACAGAGCTCCAAGGGGACTGAACCTCGCTGACCACAGTGGTCTCCAGCTCAACCACATATCTTTGCACTGGTTTACCCTCCTTCTTGTTGCCCTTCCGCTGCCCCATGCTCCTGCTCTCTGAGAATTGCCTCCAAAATACAGTTCCTGAATCCAGTCTCTTGTTGCAGACTCTGCTTTTGGGAGAAACCAAACTAAGACAACCAGATCTGTAGAAATGAGGCAATACTCCAGGGACATAGTGAAAAATCAATCCAGAATGATAGGTTGCTGAAGACTTGTTATACTTTCTTTCTAATTAAAACAAAGTTATTCCTACTTACCATTTGCTTTCTGCTTGCTTTTTCCTTGATGTTGTTTGGAGAAGTAAAAATGGAAATAATACTTTTAGATTATGATATTCATGGAACTAGGCATGGCCTGTAGTTTAGCATGAATTCTATGTTTAAGGATTCTGTCCCACTATCTCTCTTCGTTGTAGTAAATGACAATCCATTTTTTTCTGTTGTTCAGGCCAAAAATGTTGGAGTTCTCTCTGACCCTTCTTTGTTTGTTTGTTTGTTTGTTTTTACAACCCACATCTGATTTGTCAGAAAATCCCAACCTGGCAATTTCTTAGCACCTTCACTCTACTCCTCTGGTTTAAGCCACAGTTATCTCTCACCTAGATTGGTGCAAGAGAATTCTGTCTGGTCTCACTGCTTCTGCCCTCAACTCCCTACAGTTTATTCTCAACAAAAAAGCCAGAGAGATTCTGTAAAAGTATACATCAGATCACGTCTTTCTAATCCTCAGCATCCTCCTATGGTTTTCTATCCTATTTGAGAAGCCAAAGTTCTTAAAATAACTGAGTAAACACCAAGTTTTTTGCATGATCGTTCTTCTCTTTGCTTCTCTGACTTTTCTCTTACTACTCATACCCTTGCTTATTCCACTTCAGCACATTGACCTCATTGCTGCAATTCAGATGGGCCAGCATGCTCCCAACTTGGGGTCTTTGCATTTAAGTAACCTTCCCCTGGAAAGCTTCCCCCCTCCCGTATGGCCACACGCTCATTTCCCCACCTCCTGGGGCGTTTGCTTACCTGTCATTTTTTTTAGCGAGTCCTTTCCTGGCTTCCCTACCTAAAATAGCAACCCTTGCCTGGACACGTCAGTTTTCCTCCCCCTGCTTTATTTTTCCCTTTAATACTTTTCTCTCACAGGTATGTATTTTACTCATTTTTTTCTCCCTTCTGGGAGGCAAGCTCCATGAGGGAGCTCAATAAATATATGTTGAAAGAACAAACAAAGATAATGTAAAGTTTTTCCTCCATTTAAGGTGTCCCATTAGTGAGGCTGAGATGTAATGAGATCTATGAACTGTTTCTTTCCCTCTAGCAAGAAGCCACAGATGTTGGCTTCACCCAGCATTCCTGAATTACTCCTTCTGTGGTCTTTGGTCTTGGTTGTCTCCCTCCTAGCAGATTTTCTGGTATGTGGCTGCCATCTATTCTCAGCACATGACTGACCCAGCATCTGTTCTTTTTGTACTGAATACAGTGCTGGGGGAAGAGCAGTAGAAAATTTACTATCTCCACTATATCACAGGCTTACCTTTGGGGAGTGATTGCGTGGGTAGAAAGAGAGAGAAAGAGAATAAATCGGGTGGAAGTACTTGGGTTGTTTGTATAAAAGATTGAGCAGATCAAGGCATGATTGTGAATGGGAGAAGTGGTTATGTACCACAGTGTCCTCCAGAGTTTTCAAGATTAGAGGGAGCTATCTATTATAATAGCAGGAAATGAAGTATTCGTCCTATGGGGACTTTTTTACTTTTTAGTGAATAATTGTTAGTTCCAGTGGTTGAATCTGGCTTAATTTCTCTTGCATTCCTAGGACTGTAGCCTTTGTTAGTAAAACCAGTACAGTACAAAGATGTGTATACTAATAAACATCTGCCAGTTCAGATCATTTGGATTTTTTTTCTAGGGATGTGTAGAGGGTGGTTGGAGGGTAAGGAGGTGGGAGTGGCTTTTGAAGAGGACCTATTAGCTGTGAATTTTGAAAAACTATGTCATTACTTTATTGTTTTACTTTATTTACACAAATGTATAAATAAAAAAAGGAAAATGTAACTTCCAGACTTAGCACTATATCTTTTTAAGAATCTGATCTTTGCTAATTGTAGTTATTGGTTTAATGACAACATAGATTTGTTAATTAGGGCATGCGGATTTCCATGACAATAAACCTTAAATATATAATGGTTCAAACATAATAGAAACTTATTTATTGTTCATGTAATAGTAGTGAGAATGTAAACAAGTTAGCAGACAGCTCCCCTTTACTCAGTCATTCAGAGACCCAGACTAATAGAGTCTCTATCATATATAGGTTTCCAAGGAGGCTCTGGGTTTTCTTTTTCTTTTTTCCTTTTAGTTGTTTGGTAGGGGAAAGGAGCAGTGCTGAACATGCATGGAAATTTTTATGTGCCAAGTTTGAAAGCAGTATGCATAATTTTTTCTTACATTCATTTGGTTGGCTAGAATTCAGGTGCATGGTCATAGCTAATTTCAAAGAAGTCTAGATAATGTAGTCATTTAACTTGCATTCCCTAAAAAATAGAATCTGAAGAAAGGACTAACTGCTAATGCTTTATTTAAATGATATAAGTCCAGAGCAGCAAGAGTGAGAGAAAAGGGAAGTGAGGCAGGGAAGTATGGTAAACAGTGCAAGGTAACATGCTGGATATTACTTCATGACACACTGAAAAGGATAGCGGGTCAGTCAGCAGGCCAGCCCACTTGGACAGGCTTTGTGGCAAAATTATGATTCAGAACATTCCATGGTAGTGAAGGGAAAGAATTTATCTTCCTAGATCTCTCCCATCTCTTGCTTCTCACCGCTCAAAGTTTGCCTCACAGGAAGTTAACTCCTCAATGCTACTGGTTTGTATTATCCAACACCTTCAACAGCTTCTCAGAAGTCAAAAACTAATGCTGCATGGTGTGGTATTACATCTAAATCTGAGTCAGAAAGTGGCAGAAGACAGAGACTCTGGAGTTGTCTCAGTGGTCTTTGAGAGAAAAAATTCCGAAGTCTACACTGAGTAGGTTGGTTGTGGTAGCAGCTCTCTGGAAGACAAGTGAAGCCAATAGCATATGAAAATTTGCAAAAAGATGTGCCTTATACAGTCTACCCCTTGCATCATTCAGATCTATTTGCACCCTCCAATTATATATGATTTACAAACTAAACATGGGAACTTTTTGTTGTTGTTAGAACAAGAGAACACCATGTCTTTCTGTAAAGTAGAGATACAAATGCAATCAGTACTATGGTTTAAATGTCCTCTCCAAAATTCATGTTAAAATTGAATTGCTGCTGCGATGGTATTAAGTGGTGGAACCTTTAAGACGTGATTAAATCATAAGGACTTTGCTCTCATTAATTATCATGGGAGTTCAGCCCCCCTTTTCTCTCTCTGTCTCATGCACGAGCTTCCTCACCATTTGACACCTTCTGCCATGTTATGATGCAGCAAGAAGAGCTTCACCAGATGCAATCCCTCAATCTTGGATTTCCTTGCCTCCAGAACTATGAGCCAAATAAAATTCTATAGTCTATAAATTACTCAGTCTAAGGTATCATCTTATAGCAACAGCAAAATGGACTGAGAGAAAATTGGTATTGAGAAGTGGGGCTGTTGCTATAACATATACCTAAAAATGTGAAAGCATCTTTGGAACTGGGTAATGAATACAATGGAAGAATTTGAAGGAACAGGCTAGAAAAAGCCTAGATTGCCATAAATGGGCCACTAAGGGAGGTTCTGGGGAGACCTCAGAAGAGGACAAGAAATGTAGACAAAGTCTGGAATTTCTTAGGGATTACTTAAGTGGTTGTGACCAGAATATAGCAGAAATATGGATGGCAAAGGTTATTTTGATGAGGTCTCAGATAGAAATGAAGGAACAAGGTATTGGAAACTGGAGTAAAAGGCCAGCATTGTTGTACATTTCATGTTGTGAGGCTGTGCTCTAACCATCTGAACTAACCGGCCAACCCTCCGTGTACATTTGACAAAAACCTGGAAGATTGTGTCCATGTCCTAAGACTTTATAAAATGCAGAACTTAAGAGTGATGAACAATGATATCTGGCAGAAGAAATATTTAAGCAGAAAAGCATTCAGGCTATTGCATGGCTACTTTTAACTTCATACAGTGAGATGTCAGAGAAAAAATGACTTGAAGACATAATTTATACTTAAAAGAGAATCAGAACAAAAAAGACTTGTAAAACTTGCAACCTAGCCATATAAAGAGTAAAAAGGCATGTTTAGGAGAGCAAACCAAGTGTATGGCTGTAGAGCTAGGGCTGGGTCTGGAGCTCACAGACCCTTCGAGCCCATTCACAAACTCTTCACATGCAGGTCTATGAGCTAGCTAGGTAACCAGCAAAAAAGTCCTTGGAAACTTGGTTAAAGAAAGAATAGACTTTATTCAGCATATGCACATCTAATACCTAGGCAATCCAAAGAGAAACTCAGAAACTCCACTGCTGCCAGCAGAGTCCAAAGAAAAACTGAGCAGCAGCCAGCAAAGTAAACATGCTCTATTTTTAGACTTCAGCTCTACTGGCCAGCACTGCTTCACAAATTGCAGAACACATAATAGCAACAAAACTAAAAAGATACATTGGTGCGCATGCACACTAACTCCACCCCCACACAACATGTTTACAAGAAATGTGCTGCATGACCCCCAACTGGACCTGAGTCGAGGGAGCCTGACTAAACTATTCTATTTTCCCCACTGATATCTTACCTGCCTTGGGGCCCAACAAGGCCATACAAGCAGAAGAACAGTAACTCTCTGACTTTGGCAGTGGTCCCACAAGATCCACCTGCCAACATGTCAGGGCATTCTCACATGAGTTATCTGCCCATCAGGGGCACCGATCTGCTCATCAGGAGCACATCTGCCCATCAGGGGTATTCTTTCTCAGGTTTATGTGGCACCCAGAAAGCCATCAACCACCCGGTCTTGCAGCCAGCATGCTGCATTCTCCAATGTAGCCACCCAGCTATATCAGCTGTTGGAGCTCTCTCCAGCCACCTTACCTTAGCCAGCACATCAGCTTCATCATTGCCAATTCAACATGAGGCCTCTGGTCCTCACCTGCCCCCAAAAGATGAGCAGCTTGGCCTGCTCCCTAGTCAAAATGGGACAGTTCATCCGCCTCCCTGGGAGCAATCAAAAAGTCTTTTAAATCCACGAGTGTACCTTACTACCTGTTTCTGGACATTTAGTGAAGTGCTGTTCAGAGCGCAATTGCTGCCACAAGGCAAACAGAACCACATTTGGCTCCTGGTCAATTTTCTTTCTGTCAACCCCTGCTGCAAGCAAGTCAAGCCACATCTGCTTACAGCTAGTCTTGCTTAGTCCCTTTGGGATAAAATCACGAGTATTTCTTTGGGGTTTGATCTTAGCCACCTTTTGGGCCCCCTTTGCTTGTCTCCTATCCTCTACTTCACCCAAGCTGGCTATCATGGTCATTACCTCATGTATAGGATGACCAATGTATGGGGCCAGGATGGCCATCAGTGACCTAAGGATGTTGATGGGGCATTCTGCAGCACTATGTCTCTCATGCTTCCTGTAAAATTTTCATCATCTGGGCCATGAGTGTTCACATTAAACATGGACTGCCTCATCCCCAGCTCTCAAATTATTTGAACTAACTCAGCATGTTTGCCATTTACTAAGAACCTTGGGCAGTTCTCCAGCATTTGCCCACATGGTTCGGGCAGCTGCACTCGCCCATTCCATGAAGGAGTGATTACCTGGCCCTTGTGCATACTTGGGGCTGTTCTGCAGCTGCTGCCTCAGGGATGGGTGCATGGTGATGGAGGCCAATTTCTCCATCTCCTCACCAGAGCATGTCACACTATCCACCCCTAGGTCCCATAACTGTAACAGTCAAGCAGCCAGGGGCTCCCCCTGTTTCTGCCAAAACTGTCTTCCCAAGTCAACTAATTCAACCTGGGTATATGGGACATAGGTAGTGAATTGGGTCACCTGTGGATTGCCCACTGGTTGTCCACCTGGTCACATAGGCTTCTCATGTTTCACTTTCTGGTGCATGACAGGTTGTGCGTGGAGATGCACAGTCACCCCCAACTCACCACTGGGTTTGTTGTCTTCCCTGGTGTGAGAGGCTGGAGGGGCCAGTCACTGCACGTCATCCTCCAGGACAATTGTCTGTGCTTCCAACAACTCTGCTTTCTTCTTCAGCTCTCTATCAGTTTGCAGCATAGTGAGCCACTGGGCACCACATGCTCAAGGGAAGCCACATTTCCTCCCCCTCCCAAGGGGCCCTCTGCTGTAGGGCCTTGTCTATGCTGGTTTGCATTACAGTGAAAAGCAACCAGATCCCGGTCAACAGGAAAGTGGCCATAGGGCACAACATATTCCAGAGTAGCCACATTTCCTCTTTCTTCCAAGGGCTTCTTGGCTCTTGCACCTGCTCAGAATCCTGCTATGACTATACCAATTGTAGAGCTAGGGCTGGGTCTAGAGCTCACAGACCCCTCAAGCCCATTGTCAAACCCTTCACATGCAGGTCTATGAGCTAGGTAACAGGAAAAAGGTCCTTGAAGCCTTGGTTGAAGAAAAAATAGTCTTTATTCAGCACATACACGTCTAAGAGTTAGGCAGTACAGAGAGAAACTCAACTGCTACAGGCAAAGTCCAAAGGAAAACTGAACAGCTGTCAGCAGAGTAAACATGCTCTATTTTTAGAGGGGGCTCTGCAGCCAGCTTCTGCTTCACAAACTGAAGAACACGCAATAGCAATAAAACTAAAAAGATACATTGGTTCACATGTGCACTAACTCCACCCACACACAACTTGTTTACAGGAAATGTGCTGCACCACACCTAACCAGACCTGGGGTGGGGGGCGGGGGATGACTAAACTATTCTATTTTCCCCACAATGGCCAAGTGACAATTTGCTAAAGAGATTAGTATTAATGGAAGGAAGCCAGTTTATATTTAGCAAGACAGTGAGAGAATGACCTTGAAGGCATTTTAAAGATCTTTGAGGAAGCCCCTCCCTTCACAGACCCAGAGTTCTAGGAAGGCAGAATAGTTTTGGGAAATGGGCCTGAAGTGTTCCTCCACAGGCTTGCTTTCCAGGGCTGCCTCGGATCTCTGCTTCCCGAATTTCTGCACAGTACCCCTCAGCCACCCCAGCTGTGGCTCAAATGTGCTCAGATGTGGCTTGAACTACCACTCCAGAGAGCACAAGCAGTAAGCCTTGGAGGCGTCCATGTAGTGCTAACTCTGCAGGTGTGCCGAATTCAAGAGATGTGGGGACATGGCTTCCTCCACTTAGATTTCAAAAGATGTCATGGACAGCCTGGGGGCCCAGACAGAAACCTGCTTCAGGGGCAGAGTCATTACAGAGAATTCCAACTAGGATAATGCCTTGTGGTGCCATGGGAGTGGGGCAGCCCCCAAGACCTGTAGGGACACTAGCGTGCAACTCCAGCCTGGGAATGCAACAGACACAAGACTTCAACAAGTGAGGGCTCCTGGGTGAACTCAGCCCAGCAAAACCATAGGGGACAGGGATGCCTGAAGCCTTGGGGGCTCAACCCCACTCCATTGTGCCCAGGATGTGGGACATGGAGTCAAAGCAGATTATTCTCCATCTTTAAGACTTAATGTTGTTTTCCTTGTTGGGTTTCAGACTTACTTTTGATTTCACAGGCTCACAGATGAATGGAATTTGCCTCAGGGTGAATTATGCCTTGAATCTCACCCATATCTGATTTAGATGAGAGTTGAGACTTTGGACTTTTGAATTGATGCTGGAACAAGATAAGACTTTTGAGGGCTATTGGGATGAAATGAATGTATTTTGCATGTGAGAAGGACATAAGTTTTGGGGGTCCAGGAATGAAATGCTATGTACCCTCCTAATTCATGTTCAAGTTTAATTGCCATTATGACAGTATGAAGAGGGTGGAGCCTTTAAGAGGTAATTAGGTCATGAAGGCTTTGCCCTCATGAATGAATGAATTCTGTATCATGGGAGTGGGTTAGTCATAGTGAAAGTTCACCTCTCTTTTTCTTTCTCTGTCTCATGTGTGTACCTCCTCTTCATGTGATGCCTTTTGCCATGTTATGACACAGCAAAAAGACCCTCACCAGATACAGTTCCTTAATGCTGGACTTCCCAGCCTTCAGGACCATGAGCCAAATAAACTTCTATTGTTTATACATTACCTAGTCTTTGGTATTCTGTTATAGCAACAGCAAGATAGATTAAGGCAACCAGTCACAGAGTCACCTTCAAGTTGCATTTTCCTAGACAAGCTAAGTAAAGAGGGTCAGTGAAAAGCAGCTACAATCTCTGGTGCTACAGCTGGTCCTGAGGCTGTAACTGATATTCATCATCTCTTTCCTCCACCATTCAGTGTAGGTTTTCTTCCCCCTCTGCCAGTATTTTCACAGGTATACTTTGCCTGGTGGGGTGAGCCAGTCCTCCATTCTGATCACTCTTTGCTTTTTGTTGCCTTGCCTTATTAGATTGTCATTGTTACAATTGGCCAATGACAGTTATTGCTGGGCATGGAAATACTAAGAAATGCCTAGTGAATCTCCTGTATTCATAGACATGGTCCTTCCTGCCCACACTGTGTAGACATAATCCTAACTTCTTATGGTAATCAACGTTGAATATTTTAGACAATACAGTAACTCCTTTCTTTGTCACTGTCATAAAGAGTTCAAATTAGCCAAGTGGTAGATAGCACATTAGTTCAGTGGAGCCACCACTGTGTCCCTGAAAAAAGTGTTCCTTCTCTGGGAATCAGGACCTGTAATGCAGAGAGCCTATGGTTGTGGGAAAGGAAACACAAATACTGCAAGTGGGTTACTGAGTGTAATAAGGAGAGAAGACACTTCCTTTTCTACCTCTTTGTTCTTGGACTTTTGTATTCATTTATTGGAGATGTAGTACTTGTCGTAGTCCATTTGTGCTGATGTAACAAAGTACTGTAGACTAGGTGGCTTGTAAACAACAGAAATTTATTTCTCACAGTTCTGGAGGCTGGGAAGTCCAAGATCAAGATGCTGGCAGGTTTGATGACTGGTGAGAGCTTGCTTCCTTGTGGACAGAGCCTTCTCTCTGTGTCTCCACATGGTGGAAGGAATGAGGGGTACCTCTCATGTCTCTTTTTAAATTTCACTACTGTCATTCATGAGGATTCTACCTCATGATCTAATCACTTTCCAAAGGCTCTCCTTCTTAATATCATCATCTTTGGGGTTAGGATTTTTAAAATATGAATTTTGGGGGGACACAAACATTCAGGCCATAGCAGTACCATATGTCAAATATTGGTTTAGCACATATACTGAATCCTGGAAGTCAGTGTCTTTACTCCTCAATGTGTTGTTCCTGAGCTGTCACCTTAGCTGAGCCTTTAACAGATCATTCCACTGTTCTTTTAGGTTGGCTGCTTTTGAGCAATGAACTCATTTGTTAGAAAGGCATGGATGACCTTAAAAATGTACTCCTTAAGCAACAGTAGAATGGTAACATAAAACAAGGTGTGTCCGTAATTTTATAAGCCTTGAGATTCATGTGAAGAATCTGAATACTATACCCTTAGCAGAGAAAATTTTTTATTGTTGCATAGCAAAGAAATCAATAAATCCGACTGCCCCATTATACAAAGAAAGATGGAAACCCAAAGAGAAACAGTGAGCTAATAGGAGTAATAGCTAATTAATGGATGAATCTGCACTAGATCCAGGTTTTCTGACTTCTAGATTCCTGAAAATTCCATCATATCAAGCCACTTTTTAAACAAAATCCCGGGTATATCAGTCGAAAATTCAGAGTGGATTTCTAGATGCAAATCAGATTAGTTTCAAAGTTGTAAATGGCTTTGTTCACCTTTTGCCATGATATATAGTACAATTTTTCTTTTCTCCCTAAAAGTAGTTGCAGTTTTTCAGGTAGAAGCAATGGACAGATCATTTATCTTTAGGTAGTAATTGATTTCCACTCTTTTAGGGCCTTGTGCAAGCTTCACTTCCTCCAGCAAGCCTTCCCTAAATTATTTAGCGATTGGCAAGCTTCTTTTAATTCCCACAGAAACTACTGGCCATCTTTTAAAAAAAAACTTTATTGAACTATATTGATTGTACATATTTATGGGGCATAGAGTTATATCTCAACACACGAATGCAATATGTGATGATCCATTCAGGGCAATCAGCATATTCATCCTTGCAAAACCCAATCATTTCATTGTGATGTGCACATTTGATCTCTCTTCCGGTCATTTGGTGACATGCAGTAAATAATTGTTAATTATAGATTCCTGGGTCGATTGTACACCAATAGGGCTTATTTTTTTCTATCTAGCTGTAATTTTATGTCCACTAACTAGCCTCTTTGCATCCTCCCTTCCCCTTCCCTGCCACCTCTAGTAACCACAGTTCATCCCTCTCTATTTAATATTTCAACTTATTATCATTGTTATTTATTTCTTTATTTTTGGTTTGTTCTCTCTCTCTCTCTCCCACATATGAGTGAGAACATGATATTTCTTTTTTTTTTTCACTTAGCATAATTTTCTCCAAGCCCATCCATGTTGCTGTGAATGGCAAAATTCCATTCTTTTTATGACTGAGTAATATTCCATTGTGCATATGTACCACATTTTCTTTATCCAATCGTGTCAATGGACATTTGGGGTGGCTATTGTGAGTAAAGCTGCAATAAACCTGGGAGTGCAGGTATCCCTTCAACATGATGTTTTCCATTTTTTTTGGTATATAGCCAGTAGTGGGATTGCTGAATCTTATGGTAGTTCTATCTGTAGTTACACTGTTTTCCAAAATGGCTGTACTAATTTACAATCCCATAAAATATGTATATGGGTTCTTCATTCTGCATATCCTTGTCAGCATTTGTTATTTTCTGTCTTTTTGTTAATAGTCAGTCTAAGTGAGATGATATCTCAATGTGGTTTTAATTTGTATTTCCCTGATGATTAGTGATGTTGTGCATTTTTCCATATAACTGTTAGCCATTTGTATGTCCTTTTTTGACAAATGTCCATTCAGCTCCCTTGCCCATTTTTAAACTGGGTTATTTGTTTTTTCACTCTTGAGTTATTTGAGTTCTCTTGTATACTCTGGATGCATAGTCCCTTGTCAGATGCATAGTTTGCAAATATTCTATCCCATTCTGTAGCTTGCTCTGTTTATTGTTTCCTTTGCTGTGTGGAAGCTTTTCAGTTTGGTAACACCCCATTTGCTTATTTTTGCTTTTGTTGCCTGTACTTTTGAGGTCTTATTTATAACATCTTTGCCTAGTCCTCTGTGTTTTCTTCTAGAAGTTTTATAGTCTCAAGTTTTATAGCTAAGTCTTTAATGAATTTTGAGTTGATTTTTGTATATGGTGAGACATGGAGGTCTAGTTTCAATCTTTTACACATGGATATCCAGTTTCCCAGCACTGTTTATTGATGATGCTGTCCTTTCCCCAATGTATATTTTTAGTGCCTTTATCGAGATCAGTTGGCTGCAAATACTTATTATTTTTTTCTGTGTTTCCTATTCTTTTCCATTGGTCAGAGCATCTGTTTTTATGCCAGTATCATGCTCTTTTGGCTACTATAGCTTTGTAGTGTATTTTGAAGTTTGGTAGTGTAATGCCTCTTGCTTCACTGTTCTTGCTCAGGATTTCTTTGGCTATTTGAAGTTCTTTGTGGTTTCATATGAGTGTTAGGTTTGTTTTTTTTCTATTTCTGTGAAGAATGTTATTGGTATTTTGATAGGAATTGTAGTGAAACTGTAGATAGTTCTGGGTAGTAGGGACATTTTCACAACATTAATTTTACCAATCCATGAGCATGGAATGTCTTTACATTTTTTTGTGTCTTTACTTTTTTTGTCAGTGTTTTGTAGTTTTCATTGTAGACATCTTTCACCTACTTGGTTAGATTTGTTCCTAGGCATTTAAATTTTTTGGTAGCTATTTTAAATGAGATTGCTTTCTTGATTTCTTTTTCTGCTGGTTTGTTATTGGTGTATACAAATGCTACTGACTTTTGTATATTGATTTTATATACTGCAACTTTACTGAATTTGTTTATTAGCTCTAAGAATTTTTGGGGGGAGTCTTCAGGTTTTTCTATATAAGATCATGTCATCAGCAAACAGGGACAAATTGACTTCCTTTTTTCCAATTTAGATTTCCTCTATTCCTCTGTATTGTCTAATTTCTCTGGCCTGAACTTCTAGTACTATGTTAAATAGCATGGTGAGAGTGGGCAGCCTTGTACTGTTCCTGTTCTTAGAGGAAAAGCTTTTACCTTTTTTCCATTCAGGAAGATGTTAGCTGTGGATTTGTCATATGTGGCTTTTATTGTATTGAGATACTTTCCTTCTATACCTATTTTGTTGGGAGTTTTTATCAGGAGGGATGTTGAATTTTATCAAATGTTTTTTCTGCATCTATTGAGATATCATATGATTTCTGTCTTTCATTTTGTTGATATGGTGTATCACATTTATTGAATTGCATAGTTGAACTGTACTTGCATCCCTGGGATGAATCCCACTTGATCATGATGTATAACCTTTCTGCTAGGCTGTTGGATTCCATTTGCTTGTACGTTGATGAGAATTTTTGTATCTAAGTTCATCAAGGATATTGGCCTGTGAATTTCTTTTTTTGTTGTGTCTTTGTCTGGTTTTGGTATCAGCATGATGCTGGCCTCATGAGTTTGGGAGAATACCCTCTGCTTTGATTTTTTTGAATAGATGGAAAATAATTGGTATTAAATCTTAGTTAAAAGTTTGCTAGAATTCAGCAGGGAAGCCATCCAGGCCTGGGCTTTCCTTTGTTGGGAAACTGTTGGTTACTGATTACATTTTGTTGCTCATTATTGGTCTGTTCAGGTTTTCTATTTCTTCTTGGTAGGTTGTATGTGTTCAGAAATTTATCTATTTCCTGTAGATTTTCACATTTGTTGGTGTAGAGTTGTTCATAATATTCTCTATAGATTCTTTGTATTTCTTTAGAATCAGTCATAATGTCTCTTTTTCCATTTCTGATTTTTGACGTTTGGGTCTTCTCTTTTCTTGTTTAGTGCAGCTAATGGTTTGCAATTTTTGTTTTCTCAAAAAAACAACTTCTGTTTCATCAATCTTTTTTTGGTCTCTATTTCATTTAGTTCTGCTCTGATCTTTATTATTTATTTCTGTTAACTAATTTTGGAGTTGGATTGTTCTTGCTTTTCTTGTTTTTTGAAATGCAACATTAGGTTATTTATTTGGGATTTTTAACTTTTTTGATGTAAGCATTAAAATAATATTCCCTCTTAGTAGTGCTTTTGAAATATCCCATAGGTTTTGGTATGTTTTTCTTGTATTTTATTATTTTCACTGCAAAGCAATTATTGCAAGATCACAATGGAATAAATGAAAAGGAAAAAATAGCTAAAATCCTGTCATTTCAACAAATTAAACTATTTTCAGTTTTCAAAATTGTATCCTTTTGTATGTATATACAAGGGATCTTCAAAAAGTTTATGAAAAATGTATATTAAATATACAATTATGTTATAACATCAAGGTCAAGGGTTTGGATCCCCAGCCACCAAAAACAAAAAGAAGACAGAACAAATAAACAAACAAAAGACTATACATGGATCACAAATTTTTTTTCACACCAAATAAACTCATACTAACTTCTAATAACATCCTCTTGAAGAGTATCTAGTTTGAGGCACTAAGGAAGGTAAAACATCAGTTTGAAAAGAGCCCTATCAGAGCAACATGAATTTTGCTAAAATTGAAGCAAGAACAAACAATAAATTTATGGTGAAGCTTGGGAAGAAGAATGGTGAAATCAATGATACTTTACAAAAAGTTCATGAGGACAATACCCCTGAGAAATCGTTATGTTACAATCAGACAATTCATGTTAAGAAGTGATGAAACAATGTTGAAGATGAGTCTGCATCAACTTGTGAGGAAAAAATTAATCTCGTTCCTGCCCTAATTGAAGAGAAATGATGATTAACAGCAAAAAGAATAGCAAATGCCACCGATATCTCAACTGGTTCAGCTTACACAATTTTGACTAAAAACTTAAAGTTGAGCAAACTTTCCACTTGCTGGGTGCCAAAATTGTGCTCAGGCCAGCTGCAGACGCGAACAGAGCTTTCAATGGAAATTTTAAACAAACGGGATCAAGACCCTGCAGCATTTCTTTGAAGAATTGTAACAAGAGATATAGCAAGGCTTTACCAGTATGATTCTGAAGATAAAGCACAATCAACGCCATGGCTACCAAGAGGTGGAAGTGGTCCAGTCAAAGCAAAAATGGACTAGTCAAGAGCAAAGGTCATGGCAATATTTTGGGGGGGATGCTCAAGGCATTTTGCTTGTTGACTTTCTGGAGGGCCAAAGAATGATAAAACCTGCTTATTATGAGAATGTTTGGGAAAGTTAGCCAAAGCTTTAGCAGAAAAACACACAGAAAGCTTCACCAGAGAGTCCTTCTCCACCACAACTCCTGCTTACTTCTCTCATCAAACAAGGGCAATTTTGTGAGAGTTTTGATGGGAAGTCATTAGGCATCCTTATAGTCCTGATTTGGCTCCTTCTGACTTCTATTTCTTTCCTAATCTTACAAAATCTTTGAAAGGTTCCCGTTTTTTCAGTTAATAAAAAAGACTATATTGACCTGCTTAAATTCCCAGAATCCTCAGTTCTTTAAGGATGGACTAAATGGCTGATATCATTGCTTACAAATGTATCTTGAATTTGATGGAGATTATGTTGAGAAACAAAGTTTCTATTTTTTTATTTTTATCTTTTAATTCCATTTTCCTACAAACTTTTTGAAGTCCCCTTATATAATTTGTATATCACTGGAAATTTTTGTAATCATGGCATAGATATATATTTTTAGTCATTTCTCCACTTGATATAAATGCATGATCACTTTTCAAGTGGCTACTTGATTTTCATAATTTTATTTTTAATGCTGTTACCCATCACCTCTTGGATATTTCAAAGGCATTTTATAATTAACATGTCTAAGACTAAATTCAATTTATCCATTGAACATCATGCAATTTTAGACTTAAAAAGTCTTAATCCTCTCTCTCTTTCATTTACTAATCCCTACCTCCAGTCAGTCTACAAATCTAGTTCTTCTATTGCCTAAAGATCTCTTAATTATAAACTGTTGTTTTCCAAATTCATCACTGGATCAGACTTCTTGAGGCCGACCAATCCAAGTTCAGCAGGCTAGGACTGGCTATTACTAGTAGGTCTTTACTGTCAATACTCCTTATGAATGCCCAAGTAATCTTTTCAAAATGAAATTAGTTCCTTTTACTTCTCTGCTTAAAAACATTCAGTATCTTCCTTTGTCTGTGAGAGAGTTTTCAGTATTACAACTTAGTGTTATTTTATACAAACATGTTTATTTCTGGTTTCTCTTGAGCAATTGAAAATCTGGCCACAATGCTTCTGCATTCCAGTATGGCAACAGAAGGCTGAGGCTGAATAGAGACTACTCCTATGTACTGGGCAGGTCCTCTCCAATTTGACAAGGAGACCCCTACATCTGTTTTGTTGATTTTAGGTCCCTGACTCCTATGGACTTTTGAGTTTGAGACCCCCAGCTGTTTGGTCAAAAGCCTAAACCCCTTTGTATGGCACACAAGATTCTTCATCACAGGCTCTGCTGAATTCTTCAGCCTTATTCTCCTAGCAATCAAGAAATAGAGAGTGGCTCCTCAAATATGCCATGGAATGGTCTCCTTCTTTCCGTGCCTCATCACCCTCATGTCTGGTGGAAGCTCTTTTTCTTCCTTAAAGGGTTTGTTGCCTTGTCACCTCCTCTCTGAAGACCTTTCTGAGTTTTGAATCTACCAGGTGGTAGAATGATCTGGAAAGGAATCCTACTTCCCTCCTTTTTCTGTAACTAGTTTTTCCCTGCTCAGGGTAGAAAGACAGGACAAGGAGATTTCTCTTGCTGCTTCTCAGTGTGTTTCTTCCTCCTTGCTCCTTCTCCTGCCCCTTTTTGTCTGGATCTCTTCCCTGCTTTCCATCTTCTTAATCCTTCCATTGTCAGTTTAATTCAGCAAACATTTAAAGAGTGGCTGAGAAAGGCACTGGATGCTAGAGGGGATTTAGTGATGAATGAGGGATTCCTGCTATGGTAGATTTTAAATCTTACTGAAACAAATGGATGTCTGGTGATGACTGCATGGCCACATGCTTTAACTGAGGTGTAGGCAATGTGCTGTGAGTGGGTGGAAAAAAGGGGCTTTTTCTAGCCCTTTTTGGCAAAGTGAATGAAAGTGATTGCTTATATTTAAAAGGATTTCATAGAAGGATCATGGCACCAGGTGTTCTTTATGACTCAGTGTTCTGCTTTCTTCTCATCTCTACGTATCCTTCTTAGCCACTCCAAAATTTCATTTTAGAGTGTGGGAGTCAGATTGTCTGTGTTTGAATTTGACTCCATTACTTTATATCTTTGTGATATTCAGCAGGCTACTTAACCTCTCCATGTCTCAGTTTCCTCATCTACAAAATGAAAAATAACAATATCTACTTCATAGAACTGTTGAGAAAGTTAAATGAGACATCCATATAAAGCAATGAGCATATTGCCTTTCAAGGTATAAGCACTCAATAAAATTTAGCTATTATTAATTAGCATTATTATTTAGTGACTTCCCACATGCTCCCATATCATTTTCTGATGACTGCCAAATCTATAATTATAAAAATTTTAGTTAACATCATTAAGAGAAAGTCCTATGCAGTGATTGGGTATGCTGACTCTGGAGCCAGACTGCTTGGGTTCAAATCTGTCACTTCCAGCTTTATAAGTTTTGCAAGCTGCTTACTTTCTCTACATTTTTTCCTTCATCTGTAAAATAGAGATAATTATAATATCCACGATATAGGGTTGTTGTAAAGATTAAGTGAGTAAATATATATAAAGTGCTCAGAGAAGTGTCTGGCACATAGAAGCTGCTGAATAAATATTTTTTGAATTACTTATTTTTATTGAGCTGGGGTAAAAACTTCATCTATGTTATCTCAAGATATCATGAGATACCTGAGATAACTTCACTGCATAGAAATATAACAGGAATCCTTATTGTACAGATGAAGAGACTGGGGCATGGAGAGTTTAAGTAGCTTCCTTAAGGTGCACACCTATTAAGTGGAAGAGCTAGGACATGGAGCCAGGTATTTTGGAATCCAAAGCCTGTGTCCTTATTCGCTAGCACTCTCCTGAGTGCCAAACACACAATCAGCAGTTAGATGGATGCGAGCATCTCCCAGAGATTGTCTCATGGGCGCTCCATATTGAACATTTCCAAAACTGATTTTATCATTTTCCTTTCTGCATCTACTCTCTCCTAGGGCTTACTGTCTTTGTATATGGGGCCACCAACTCTCCAGCTGCCAAGGCTGGAGAACTTGGTGCTGTACCTGATTGTCCTTCCTTATCCTTACCTACTCCATCAACCACAAATACCTATGGCTTCTAACCCCTAAGGGTCTCATATCAGTCCATTTCTCTCCATTTTCATGGCTACCACCCTAGTTCAAGTTGCTGTCATTTCTTTTTGAGTAAATTTAGTTACCTTCTAATTGAGCTACATAATTGCTTAATGAGGCATAGAATATTATTTTCACCTGGATTCCTTTATTAACTTTTTAAAAAATTAAAAATTTTTTTTTTATTGAATCATAATTGATTATACATATTTTTGGGATTCAATCTTGACATATGTGGATCAAATCAATATTACTAGTATGTATATTGTTTCACATTGTACTTATTCTTTTTTTTTTTTTTTTTTGTCTTTTTCATGACCGGTACTCAGCCAGTGAGCGCACCGGCCATTCCTATATAGGATCCGAACCCGCGGCGGGAGCGTTGCTGCGCTCCCAGCGCCACACTCTCCCGAGTGCGCCATGGGGTCGGCCCTGTACTTATTCTTTATGCCCCTTGTCCAATCTCTCCCTCTCTCCCTCTCCCTCTCCCCTTCCACCACTGATAACCGTAGATTTCTTCTCTCCCTCTGAAAGAGTAATGGTTACTCTGTTGCTTTGTTGCCTAGATGATCTGTCCAATGCTGAGAGATGTGATCAGGTCCCCCAATATTATCATAGAGCAGAGGGTTTTTCTGTCACTCTGGAATGGACTTTGTGAAGAGAGACATCCTCTTCTTTTCTTTGGTCTCTGCTGGTGACTCTCCTTGTGTCAATGCACTCCAGTGGCTGGTGGACCATCTGTGTGGTGGTTGTGACATTTAGCCACTTTTGTGGCAGCTGTGGTTACTGTTGTGGCTGTGGTGAGCCACCCACATGGAGGTAATGTTTTTGGCATGCTCCTTGGTGCTGGCAGTGTGTCTGGTTGTGGGCGGGGGGTGTTCTGTTCCCAGCTTCATACCCTGGGGCCCTGGCAGGGCTCTAAGGCACTGTTGGTGTGCCTGGCTGTGAGCAGGGTGTCTGGTCCCCAGCTCGATGCCCTGGGCTCCTGGGTGGGGCACCAAGTCACTGGCAGTGTGCCTGGTTGTGGGCGTGGGGGCGGTGTCCAGTCCCCAGCTCCGTACCCCAGGCTCTGGGCAGGTCTCTGAGGTGCTGGTGATGTGCCTGGATGTGGGTGGGGGGTTGGGTCCCTGGCTCCATATCCTGGGCCCCTGGGCAGGCCCTGAGGTGCTGGTGGTGTGCCTGGGCCAGAACTAATTTTTTGTCCTTTGCTTACTCCTAAAATTGGGGAACTTCCTGTGGGAACCAGTACTTGAGCTGTGTGGTTGAGCTAAACTGCTGCTTTGTTGCTGTTTCCCTAGGGAAGGCTTTTTGTGAAGCTCAGGGTTTAATGGCTGACCTTATAGGTACTTCTGGCTCTCCAGAGACCTGGTGCACGTGGGTTGTGTAGAAACTCTGATCTGGGCCCTATGCAGTTCTGCATTCCCAACCAGTCTTCACTGATTATGGGGCAGATTGGCTGTCCTTGCTGTGTCCCAGTGTTCTCCTGGTGGGCTTGTCTCACCCACTGCCCATGCTCTAAACACTTCCCATCAGATGGGCCGTGTGCTGATCCCTTGCGATGACTCACCGGCCACTGAATGGCTCCCCCTTTTCAGCTTTTCTCACTCCTTTGTGGGTCCACAGAAAATCGATTAGTGGTCTTGCTGTCCTGGGGGCCACCAAGGTCCTCTTCTCCCCTGCCACCTCCAAGCAACTCCATCGGAAGGGCACAGCTATGGCTTCTGCTGGCTCCTGCTCCATGAGCTCAGCAGTTCCAGCTTTAAAGCAGCCGTGCCTGAAATGCTCTGAGCAGTTTTTTCTTTCTCTCTTCGTGGTTTCTTCTGCTTTCATGAACTCAGTAGGTCTCTCCTCCTCTTCCCCTGAGCTCCAGTGGCCCCAACTTGGCTGTTCTTACATTTTTATAGTTGTAAATTGGTTGAGTTTTGGGAGAGAGTGACGCTGGGGACCGTCTATTCTGCCATCTTGACTGGAACCCACCTAGATTCTTTTTAAAGTTTATTTTATCTTCATTAGAAGAATGATTGGGATAGAGGACGCCCCCCACCCACCATCACATACTCCACACTTGTATTACATCGTGGTTAAAGGTATTAGGTGATACCCAGGCTTCAGGGCAAGGGGAAAGTTATTATAATTTTTTAATGACCACAGGGGGAAGAATTTTGTGGTTAAATACCTGGTAGGGAAGGGAAGAGAGAATAGGAAGAGAAAAAAAGAAGGGAGGAGGAGTAGGGGTGAAGAACCAGAAGATGGTAAGAAGATGAGGTCAGTAAAATTTCATAGGATGGAGAGCCAACAAATACTTTTAAGAATGTTATAGCTTAATGGTAACTATTATTCACATTTCTGTGAAGTAAATTTTTTCTTCTTATCCTTTATAAGATTTGGCAAAAAGTTTTAAGAACCTTTTGTGGATACACCTGTTTTGAGGGAAGTGAACAATGCTGCACTTTATGTCTGGGTTAATGTGGTATGTTTCAGAGGAAACATGAGCCCATATGGCAGAGGAGGCCGTAAGAAATAGGCTCAAAGGAATTTGCAGAAATTTTGGAAAAGAACCTTGGCATACTGCTAGTCCATGAAATTATTGGGGGCTCAAGACAATTATTCCTACATCTCTGAAGAGACAATGGGTCCCAGCTGACATCTGATTTACATTTGATTGTACACTAAGTCAGTACTTCCTGCATGACAAAATGATATTCCAAGAAAGGCATGTAAACTATAGTTTGTTTACTTCTTTGTGAAAATACAGCCAAACAATTAGTTGTTTTAATTTCAGGATTTGAGACCTTTTTTTTTTTTTACATTTTCTTTATGCTTTAATTTTTCTTTAATTTTAAAAATTTTTTTATTTTTTAACTTTTATTTTGTTGATATACATTGTGGTTGATTATTGTTGCCCCTTACCAAAACCTCCCTCCCTCCTCCCTCTCCTCCCTCCCCCCCAACAATGTCCTTTCTGTTTGCTTGTCGTATCAACTTCAAGTAATTGTGGTTGTTATATCTTCTTCCCCCCTCCCCGGTATTTTTTTTTTTTTTGTCTGTGTGTAAATTTATATATTAATTTTTAGCTCCCACCAATAAGTGAGAACATGTGGTATTTCTCTTTCTGTGCCTGACTCGTTTCACTTAATATAATTCTCTCAAGGTCCATCCATGTTGTTGCAAATGGCAGTATTTCATTTGCTTTTATAGCTGAGTAGTATTCCATTGTGTAGATGTACCACATTTTCCGTATCCACTCATCTGATGATGGACATTTGGGCTGGTTCCAACTCTTGGCTATTGTAAAGAGTGCTGCAGTGAACATTGGGGAACAGGTATACCTTTGACTTGATGATTTCCATTCCTCTGGGTATATTCCCAACAGTGGGATAGCTGGGTCATATGGTAGATCTATCTGTAATTGTCTGAGGAACCTCCATATCATTTTCCATAAAGGCTGCACCATTTTGCAGTCCCACCAACAATGTATGAGAGTTCCTTTTTCTCCGCAACCTCACCAGCATTTATTGTTCAGAGTCCTTTGGATTTTAGCCATCCTAACTGGGGTTAGATGGTATCTCAGTGTGGTTTTGATTTGCATTTCCCGGATGCTGAGTGATGTTGAGCATTTTTTCATATGTCTGTTGGCCATTTGTATATCTTCCTTAGAGAAATGCCTGCTTAGCTCTTTTGCCCATTTTTTAATTGGGTTGCTTGTTTTCTTCTTGTAAAGTTGTTTGAGTTCCTCATATATTCTGGATATTAATCCTTTGTCAGATGTATATTTTGCAAATATTTTCTCCCACTCTTTTGGTTGTCTTTTAACTCTGTTAACTGTTTCTTTTGCTGTGCAGAAGCTTTTTAGTTTGATATAATCCCATTTGTTTATTTTTCCTTTGGTTGCCCGTGCTTTTGGGGTCGTATTCATGAAGTCTGTGTCCAGTCCTACTTCCTGAAGTGTTTCTCCTATGTTTTCTTTAAGAAGTTTTATTGTTTCAGGGTGTATGTTTAAATCCTTACAGGATTTGAGACCTTTGGATAAATCAGAATCTGATTTAGAAATGGCATTCCAATGAGCTGGATTTTGGTCACAGTTCTGTCTCTAAATAGGTCCCAAGGGATTTGCCAATGGAAGTAATTGTATTTCTCTTTGACCTTATGTTTCCTGCTAGTAAATGTGGGATTTAGGTCAACTACTGTTTTCTAAGCTTTGCTCCATAAAACAGTTGTTATGAGCATTTCCATATTTCTAGCCACTTCCAAAGGATGTTCGTAGACAGGATGACTGTACGTCCTCATTTACTAAGATGACTATATAGTCCCAGTTTATGCCTGTTTCCTGATACAATTATTAATAGTATACCATTTTACTCTATAAAATGTCAAGGTTTGGATAATAACACATATAGTTATCCTATGAATAGGAGTTTCTTGAATAGAAAATCTTAGGTTAAGTAATTTTAAACAGGTTTCTTAACTGCAAAACTTTGCAGATCCTTTATGATGCTAATATGCCTTATGATTCTCCAAAAAAGGGGTATAGTTTCCAGCATTTTGGCTTTGGAATCTTTATTTTGCTTCTTATGGGAATAAGTTAATGAAATTTATTTTGAGAAAAAATATTAAATTGTTTTAATTCAACAGATACTTATCAAAGTACTTTGTACCAAACCCTGGAAAAGGCAATGGAAAGATACAATGATAGAACCTAACTCTGCCCTAAAGTAGCTTATGATCTGATCCATAAGTGAGGTGAGTGGTGGGGATTAAGATAGCACAAAAAGAGTTTCAGGGTAACACTCTAGCTTTAATCGTCTAAGAGGCTAGTATGGTACTTGGAAAAGTTCGTGGAAAAATAGAATTAGAAGATAATATGAATCTTTCTATGAACATTTTAAAGACCGCTTGTATGTAATTAGAGACCAAGATAAGGCAGCATAAATCCAAATACCAAATGAGTGGTATAATCATAAGCACTATGTCAAGTGAAGTTTTCATAGACTCTATATTGAATGGATATGTTTGATGTATCTCTCAGAATATTCATATAATGGTCCAAAGAACGAGTATTTTCACAACTGTGCAGACTATCTTATTTTAAGATTCAGAGTCTGAACAGTGCCCAGGAGGAGATGACTGGTAGGATTATTTCTAAAAATATATAAGAAATATTACTTTATGGAAGGACCCTGTGAGTAAAGACCGTGATTAGAAAGTTACGCAAAGATTAATTTTCCTGTAGAATTGTTATGGTTAATGATGATAGTTAGTCAGTACTTAGTGATATATAATAGTTTATTCACATATGATTCGTTCCTTATAGCAGAAGAAGAAACCAGAGCCAAGAGAAGTTAACTTTCCAAAATTTTCATAGCTGATTAATCTGGGAGACAAGATTTAAACCCAGGCAGTTTTTGTCGAGAGCTGCATCTTTCTTTGCCACTAAACATAAATGTCATCAGATACGTGTGAGGGCTGATTGTGAACATATCTTCCCAACTGACTTCAGTGACCTCACATTAGTAGCCTGAAAGCAGCCACGGTGAGAGTCTTTACACCGTGGGAATCAGTAAATACTACAAATCAGAGTCCTCTTACTGCACAGAGCTGATCGTTAATTACCAGCACTGGTTATAGACACATTTGGAGAGCTGTTTGCGTATTGCAGGTATTCACTTTGAGAATTGTGGGTACTGTTTATATGTTGTCTTGGCATTTTCATCAGATGAGGATCCTGTTTGACCTGAATTGGAAGAGGACGTACAAATAAGAACTCTCATGGTCATTAAATTATTGGATCACAGAGCCTTTTCAGACAATTAAGTATTCCATCCAGGCATTTCATTTCAAGAAACTTTGGGAAGGAGTGTTGTCCAATCACAGTTATGATTTTGCTTTTTCTTAATTTCTGAAACCCATTATTTGCATATTTCTCATGACAATTATGACATTTGAATTCATATTATAGGCTTTTTTTTTTTTACATATGCATATTTTTCTCTCTATTAGACTACAGGATTCATGCTAGAATCCATGCCAGGTCAGTACTTAACCTCCAGAGAGTGCCTAGCACAGTGTTTTTCCAAAGTGGTTTAGTTCAGTGTTGATGAAATGAATAAGCTTTTTTCCCCCTATATCAAACACTACTTGATAATTTAGATGGAATGGTAAAGGAAACAATTTAAGAAATCACTTTATATAATTATGAGCCATAAAGAGTTTTTAAAAACAGACCATGCAGCCTATCAATCTATTGAAATCATGGATGCATTTATGATATTTATTATTTTATATTTGAGGATGTAATTAAATTATAATTTCATTTTTTTTGTTATAATTAGGCCTGAAAGACTGACTTTTTGGGGGGCGGGGTGTGGTTGGGTTTCAAGACCTGTGCCAATTGTATTTGTACAGTTAGCTTAAGACTTATCTTTTTGGCTTTTTCTTTCTATTAACTCTGATCTTGTTAGTATTTTGCCAACCATCGTTTTCTTCCCTAGGCAAATAGCCCTTTTAATTTTAGATTATGGATTTTATTTTGAGAATTTTTATGTTGCAATGGTTTAGATTTATTCAATTTTTTTTTAGATTTAGAAAACAATGTTTTATTTTTTAAAAAATTTCCTTTGATAATTAAACATATTTGGAAAATTGTTTATAATAGATGTGCAGATTTGGTCTTTTCTGTTGCCAGTAATCCATCTGCTTGCTACTCAGCTAGGTACCAGCAACATCATTGTATCCTGGGAATCTGATAAAAATGCAGTGTCTTGGGGCCCCAGCCCAGACTGACTAAAACAGAATCTGCATTTAAAAAACATCCCCAGGAGATCTGTATGTACATTAAAGTTTATGAAAAGCCAATCAATTGAATCTTTCTGAAATTCACCCTGCTGCAAAAGCAGCTGACTGTAATGTGTTCTTCAATGCAGACTACAGTTTGGAATTCCAAATTATTTGACTGCTTAATGTTTATTGACTGCACCTGGTGTGCTAAGTGCTGTAAAGAACATACAAACCACCCAGTCATTGTTCTGCAGTTACTTTATACTAAAATAAGAAGACACAGACAATTTGCCGTTTTTTAATTCCTTTGTGTTTTAAAAACATATACACATACATTGAAAGAAGACAAGGAGTTAGGTAGGAGAGACAGTCTTGAGAGTCCTCCAGGGGAATGTGACTCCTTGTTAAAATAAGAGTAGATGAGGGCTATTCACATACACAGGTAGAAAAGGAAGGAATTCCACAAACCATTTAGATGTTTGGTCTGGGGAAAGGAAATATCTGGATGGCTGTATTGTGTGTAGACCAAGTATCTGGACAATTGCTTGCATTTTCCCCTTCTCCTCCAGATGTTTTAGCATTGTGTTGATGTAGATCAAATCCATTGCTCTCAGACATTTCATGAATTTTTAGCAGAAAAAGTTCTGAAAGCATTGATTTTTATGTCTACATTCCAGTCTTCATGAAAATTATGGTCTTTGAAACCTAATATTTGGTCAAGTTTTCCCCTACTGTGTTAAATTACCATTTTATACAGAGTATGTAGAAGACATTCTTAATCAAGATGTGATGAAATGAAAGTAAGGATTTTGAAAGGGTCCAGAATATGCCACTCCAAAATATGCCACTTTAGCTTTATTTTGAGCTAAAAGCTATTGACAACCAACAAATGCAGAAAGAAGTTTCTATTTCCTATCCTAATCTACCTGAAAGCAGGGCATACATTTCCCTTTGTGAAGGCACTCCCTACCCGCAAACCAGGAAGAGAAGAGCAACTTTTATTACCAGCAACCTAACGTTGGCACTGAGATGTCTGCCTAAGCAAACCTTACTAAAATAACCTTTGTCGTCCATTAGTTTTCCCCATACATATAGTCTAATCACTTTCTCAAAATGTGTCATTCCTCAAAGCCCAAACCCCCTTTCCTTTGTTTAAATGTTATATATGCTCCCAAGTCTAAGCACTTCTTTGAGTTTTTCTTCTTTTCTGTGAACTCCCATAAATGTAAAATATCAATAAATTTGTATTCCTTTTCTCCTGCTAATCTGTCTTCTATCAATTAAATTTTCAGGGCCCCAGATACCAAACCTAAGACAGTAAAGGAACAGTTTTTCCTCTTCAACGATTTAAACTGCAATAAAACTTCTTTTTTGAAAATTTAATAAATCATTTTAAAAGAGAAAAGGTGGAAATAAAGAAGGAAGAAAGGAAAGACAGATAGATATGAAGCACGTGAAACGTTTGAAGCATCAACAGGAATGGGGTGAGAATTTTTTGGAATTAGCTATTTAGTCATCTGTTTTGTCTGATCATTACTCAAACTGTCAGTGACTGCAGGCACACTATTTGGAGAGATTATTATTGTCACACTCTAAGCCTGTAGTTAGGTCAGCTGTTGGATCAATAACAACTCTGCTCCACCAGATAACGAATCTAAATGAGAATTGCCACTGTTAATCAGGTATCTCGAAATCCTTGAATGGGGTTCTGATAAATGGTTGCTGACTATTGTTCTCCCTTTAACCTCAGTGGACTTTGCTCACCTATATTTTTAACTAACTAATTTAGTTCAGGACATTTAAAATGCTCAAATCCTATCAAAATTCTCCCCAGGGAGGTTGCTCCTGGAGGAGACATCAGGAGAGACGTCCTACCTTTCTTTGTGGAGATATATTTGGCACATTTTTATTTTTTTGTCAGAGAAATGCATTTCCAAGGAAGACTTTGGTTTCACATTTCCCTTAGTACTTAGTCCTTTACCTCACAAAATGATAGCATTTTAAAATTCAGCAAAAATATACAATGTTCTTTACGGGATGTTAAACAAAAGTCAAAGCTTTGGAAAATTACAACCATCAGTGCAAAAGGAGTTATCTTCTACTTTTTTGAAAGTTAATTAACAATGAAAAACCTTCTAGAAAAAAATGCTGAGTTTAACTGAGGTTCTGGGATGTCTTAACAATTACGATATTCTGTTCATTAAAAAAACACTACGATTTTGGCAGTTATGAATATTATTTTTTTTACATTTTTGCGGGTTTTGTCCTTTAACATGTATTAAGATCTAAAATTTTATTTATTTATTTATTGCTATCCTAATGTTGATTTATATTCAATAAATCCAATTTGGTCATGATAAAGAGTTCAGTCTATGTCCATTTTATTAAGAAGACATCCAAATCTTCATTCATAAGTGATACTGATCTGTAGAAGGAAACTTAGACAACAATGGGAAATTATGACCGTGAAATTTATGAAATAAAATAAATGTGAAGTACAACTACATATACACATATATGGATTATTTAAAGAACATAACCAGAGAACTAAGATATGTTCACGGATGGGTATTTAATACACTCTGATAATTTCTGTCTGTTAATTGTTTTCATCTGTGTATCAGTATTAAAAGTATATATTCATATAGGTGGATTAATACTATTTTTTTAAACTTCTTAATATACATTGTAGTTGATTTTCATGTCCCTTTATCCATTTCTCTCCCCACCTCCCCTCCCTTCCCCCACTACATCATAGCTGTTCACTTATCTTGACAAATTCAAGGAATCGTTGTGATTGTTGTGTCTCCTTCCCTCCTACCATTTGTTTGTATATTTATTTATTTATTTATTTATTTTAGCTCCCATAAATAAGTAAGAATATGTGGTATTTCTCTTTCTGTGCCTGATTTGTTTCACTTAATACTATTTTATCTAAGTCCATCCATGTTATTACAAATGGTAGTATTTCATTCTTTTTTTATAGCAGAGTAGTATTCCATTGTGTAGATATACCACATTTTCCTTATCCTCTCATCTGATGACAGACATTTGGGCTGGTTTCAACTCTTGGCTATTGTAAATTGTGCTGCAATAAACATGGGAGTACAGGTATCACTTCAGTGTGATGATTTTCATTCCTCTGGGTATATTCCCAGCAGTGGAATAGCTGGGTCATATGGTAGATCTATCTACAATTGTTTGAGGAACCTCCATACCATTTTCCATAAAGGCTGCACCATTTTGCAGTCCCACCAACAGTTTATGAGAGTTCCTCTTTCTTTGAAACCTCACCAGCAATTATCATTCTCAGTCTTTTGGATATTAGCCATCCTAACTGGAGTGAGATGGCATCTCAAAGTGCTTTTGATTTGCATTTCCCAAACCTGAGTGATGTTGAGAATTTTTTCATGTGTCTTTTGGCCATTTGTATATCTTCCTTTGAGAAATGCCTATTCAGCTACTTTGCCCATTTTTTAAATTGGTTTACTTGGTTTTTTTTGCTGTGAAGTTGTTTGAGTTCCTTGTATACTCTGGATATTAATCCTTTGTCAGATGTATGTTTTGTAAATATTTTCTCCCATTCTGTTGGTTGTCTTTTCACTCTGTTGATTGTTTCTTTTGTTGTGCAGAAGTTTTTAAGTTTGACATAATCCCATTTGTTTATTTTTCATTTGGTTGCCTGTGCTTTTGGGGTCATATTCATGAAGTCTGTACCCACTTCTACTTCTTGGAGTGTTTCCCCTGTTTTCTTTAAGGAGTTTTATTGTTTTATGATGAATTTTTAACTCTTTAATCCATTTTGAGTTGATTTTGGTATATGATGAGAGGTATAGGTCTAGTTTCATTCTCCTATATATGAATATCCAGTTTTCCCAGCACCATTTGCTGAAGAAGCAGTCTCTTCTCCAGTGTGTAGACTTTATGCCTTTGTCAAAGATCAGATGGCTCTAGGTGCCTGGGTTGATATCTGGGTTCTCTATTCTATTCCATTGATCTATGTGTCTATTTTTATGCCAGGACCATGCTATTTTGGTTATTATAGCTTTGTAGTACAGTTTAAAGCCAGGTAGTGTTATGCCTCCAGTTTTTTTTTTTGTTTGTTTGTTTTGTTTTTGTGCTCACAATTGCTTTGGCTAGATTTGGTCTTTTGTTATTCCATATAAATGTCTGGATAGTTTTTCCATTTCTGAGAAAAATGTCATTGGAATTTTGATGGGGATTGCATTGAATCTGTAGATCACTTTGGGTAATATGGACATTTTCACAGTGTTAATTCTTCCAATCCAAGAGCATGGGATTTATTTCCATCTTCTTGTGTCCTTGTTAATTTCTCTCAACAGTGATTTGTAGTTCTTATCACAGAGATTTTTCACATCTTGGCTAACTTATTCCTAAGTATTTTATTTTTTTGGTGGCTATTGTAAATGGGCTAGCTTTCTTGATTACTTTTTCTGCATGTTCACTGTTGGGGTATTGAAATGCTACTGATTTTTGTGTGTTGATTTTTGTATCCTGCAACTTTGCTGAAATCATTTATCAACTCTAAGAGTTTTTTTGGAGAGGCTTTAGGCTATTCAATATATAGGATCATAACATCTGCAAACGGGGACAGTTTGACTTCATCTTTTCCAATCTGGATGCCCTTTATTTCCTTCGCTTCTCTGATTGCTCTGGCTAATACTTTCAACACTATGTTGAATAGGAGTGGTGAGAGTGGGTATCCTTGTCTAGTTCCTGTTCTTGAAGGAAGAACTTTCAGCTTTTCCCCATTCAGGATGATATTGGCAGTGGGCTTATCATATATGGCTTTAATTGTGTTGAGATATTTTCCATCTATACCTAACTTGTAGAGAGTCTTTATCATGAACAAATGCTGATTTTTTTCAAATGCTTTTTCAGTGTCTATAGAGATGATCATATGGTTTTTGTCTTTGCTTTTATTGATGTGGTGTATCACATTTATTGATTTCTGTATGTTGAACTAACCTTGTATCCCTGGGATGAATCCCACTTGATCATGGTGGATAATTTTGCACATGTGGTGCTGTATTCTGTTAGCTAGTATTTTATTGAGGATTTTTGCATCTATGTTCATCAAGGATATTGGTCTGTAGTTTTCTTTTTTTGATGTATCTTTGTCTGGTTTTGGTATCAGAGTGATGTTTGCCTCATAGAATGAGTTTGGGAGAATGGCCTCTGCTTCAATCTTTTGGAATAGTTTGTAGAGAATTGGAGAATTTGTATCAATTCCTCTTTGAAGTTTTGGTAGAACTCTGTAGTGAACCCATCCACTCCTGGGCTTTTCTTTGTTGGGAGCCTTCTGATAACAGCTTCAATCTCTTTTATTGTTATTGGTCTATTCAGATTTTTATATCTTCTTGGCTCAGTTTTGGTAGTTTTTTGTGTATCCAGAAATTTATCCATTTCCTCCAGATTTTCATATTTGTTGGCATGTAGCTGTTTATAGTAGTCTCTAATGATTCCTTGTATTTCTGAGGTATCAGTTGTAATATCACCTTTTTTCACTTCTAATTTTTGTTATTTGGGTCTTCTCTTCTTTTTTTAGTTAGCCTTGCTGAAGGCTTGTCAATTTATTTATCTTTAAAAAAAAAACAACTTTTTGTTTCATTGATCTTTTGTTTCATTTTTCTGGTTTCTATTTCATTAAGTTCTGCTCTCATCCTAATTATTTCTTTCTGTTTGCTAACTTTGGGTTTGGATTGTTCTTTTTTTTTTAATTCTTTAAGGTGAAGTGTTAGGTTGCTTATTTGCCATCTTTCCATTCTTCTGAAGTAAACATTTAATGCACATGATATATCTTTTTCCATCCTTTCACTCTTAGTTTGTACAGGTGAGTTGAGTCTCTTGAAGGCAGCCTATTGTTGGGTCCATCTTTTTAATCCAGTCAGTCAGTCTGTATCTTTTGTGTGGGGAATTTAATCCTTTTACATTTAGAGTTATTATTGAAAGGTGTTGATCTACTTCTAGCATTTTATTGATTTTTGTTTAGATGTCTTAAGTATCTTTTGTTCCTTTTTTTCTGATTTTCTGTTTGTCTTCTGTGTTTGTTGGTTTCTTGGGGTGGTAGATAAACAATTTCTATCTTTACTGTTAGCATTTTTGTTTTACTGGTAGGTTTTGTTCTTTCTTGAGTATTCATGGAAGTGATGGTCGTTTTTCAGGTATCAAGCCCAGTACTCCCTTAAGAATTTCTTGTAAGGTTGGTTGTGTGGTAGTGAACTCCAGTAGTTTTTGTTTGTCTGAGAAATATGCTATTTGTCCTTCATTTTAGAGGGATAGCCTTGCTGGGTAAAGTATTCTTGGCTGGCAATTTTTGTCCTTTAGTATTTTGAATATACCATCCCATTCTTTTCTGGCTTTTAGGGTTTCTGATGAAAAGTCTGATGAAAAGTCTGATGTTAGACTGATTGGGGCTCCCTTATAGGTGATTTGCCACTTCTCACTTGCAGCTTTTAGGATTCTCTCTTTGTCATAGAGTTTTTCCAGTTTGAGTATAACACATCTTGGAGAGGATCTTTTTGGGTTGAATATGTTTGTGTATCCTTGGACCTCCTGGATCTGAAGATCTGTGACTTTCCCTATACCTGGGAAGTTTTCTGCTAATATTTCATTGAATATGTTTGCAATGCCATTTTCTTTTTCCTCCCCTTCTGGAATACCTATGATTCAGATATTTGAGCACTGAAGGTTATCTGTTATCTCTGTTAGATTTTCTTCAATTTTTAGAAATTCTATTTTCTTTTTCCTGGTCCTCCCATGTTAATTCCAACAGCTTGTCTTCATGGTCAGAAATTCTCTCTTCTGCTTGTTCTAGCCTGCTGGTTAGACTCTCTGTTGTATTTTTTATTTTGTTGAATGAATGCTTCAGCTCCACAAGCTCTGGTATATGCTTATTCAGGGCACTGATTTCTTTGTACATTTCTTCTTTCAGGGCCTATATATTTTTTCTCATTTCATTGTGTTGTCTAATTGAGTTTTCTTGTATCTCATTAGGTTTCCTTAGAATTGTTGCTTGAAATTCCTTGTCTGTCATTTCAAGGATTTCCTGTTCTCTAGGATCTAAAGCTTGATAGTTATTATTTTTCTCTGGTTGTAATGCACTATCTTGATTTTTCATATTTCTAGTATCTTCCATTTGGTGTTTAGTCATTGTGGCAGGGAGTATCACAGTCTACTCATTCCACCCTTATGTCTGGCCTGGATCCTGAAGGGACTGCCTATTCTGGGCAGTGGGGACTAGCCTGGGCTGGGGGTCCCACAGTGCCTGTCTGTTCTAGCATAGCTGACTTGGGACGTGTGGGCCCAGTGGCTCTCAGCCCTTTCTGTGCAGTGGGCACTGTCCTGGGCTGGGGGTCCCAAGGTCCCTGCATGTTCTAGCATGGCTGATTTGGGGTGTGTGGGCCTGGCAGCTCTCAGGCCTCTTTGGATGGTGGGCATTGACTGTCTTGGGGGTCCCATGGTGCACAGCTCCTGCCTGTTCTGGTGCAGGCCTCTAAGATCTAAAATTTTGAAACTTAAGTTTGTACCTTCTTTACAACAGTGGGAAAAGCCTACGATCTTATTCCTGTTAAGTAATTTTGTAAGGCTCCGATTGATGTTATAGTTAACAAAGGTAAGGCCATTCATATGCATTTCTACTTTTCAATTCATCTCTCTTATAGCTAAGGAATGAGACTGTGACTGAGACAAGGCAGTCAAAAACTGATCATTATTTTGTCTTTCTGATTTGATTGGTAAGTTAGCAAATGTAGTTAAAACACTATGTGTGCATCCCAGGGTATGTGGAGAAAAAAAAAAAAAAACGGTAATCTCAGCATCTCATTGAAAACTTTTCTCAGTATTAAGTCCAAATTTCTATTCCTAGAAACCTTCCTGTCTGTTCACATGAGCTTTGTGTAGCTTTCAGCTTCAAAAAGCATATTCATCTCTTTTGGTTATCTAAATGTTAGAAATATTCACTGTTACCATACATGAAGTACCATTTCTAGTTATTTAATGTTGCAAAACAATGAGCTTTAAAATGTAGTAGAGTAAAATAACCTTGGGTGAGGAATTCAGAAAGGGTACAATGGGGATGGTTTATCTCTGCTGCAAGAAGTCTGGGGTCTCAGCTAGGAAAACTCACGTGGCTGAGTGGTGGCTCCAATGAATGGGAGCTGGAATTATTTGGAGATCTCTTTCACTCACATGTCTGGAATGTGGGCTGGGATGGTGCAAAGGCAGGGCTCAGCTGGAGCTATTGATAAGAATGCACATATGTGGTCTGTCCATGTGGCCTGGGCTTCACATAGTGTGGTGGTTGGGTTCTGAATGGAAATATCCCAAGAGGGAGCGTCAGTAGGGTGAGAGTTCTAAGAGAGCCATGGGATTTCGAGACATACCTTCAGAAATCACAAAATGTCATTTCTGTTCTATTCCACTGATCAAAGCAGGCATAAGCCTGCCCATATTCAAGGGGAGATGATATAGATTTCACCTTTTATGGGAGCAGTATCAAAAAATTTGTGATCATTTTTTAAAACCACTATGACACCCGGTTCATAGTTTTTTTTTTTCAAGAGATTTTTCTTTACTAATTATCTTACAAAAAAGCACAAGTTATCTGACATTTTATAGAAGAAAACCAGAGATGGGTCCTGTGCTTACTTGTAAACTCAAGTGCAGAAATATTAACAAATTTCTTTATCTACCAATATTACCCAGTACATTCATCTGTACACAGTGGGTTTCAGAAAAATATCTGGGGGAAAATTAATTGCTAGGAGAATTTCACATGAATCATTTTTTTTCCTTGCAGACAATTTGGCTGCTGCATTAGTGTTCTCCCTGATGGAGCTGTCATTAACTATAGTTCTATTAGCTGTTCATCTATTGCATAGAATAGACCCAAATACAACGATTGCTTTTGAACTGAGCCATTGTTTCATGAATATTAGAACACAAATCAATGCATATTGACTGAGTTTTTGTAGCTCAATGTTATAGCATTGCCCTCACCAAAATATGGCTCATTTCTTCAAAACAATGTGCAAGACTTAGAAGAAAAATAAGAAGCACTTAAGTTTTTCGAGATATTGAACTTTTGGAACTGAGCTAATAATTTCATTTCTTCAATTGCTTGAAACTGTATGAACAGATACTACACTTTCTAAAGTACTTGTTTCTGTGTGGATAGTGGTGAACAAGAGGTCAGAGAAGAGTAACTATAGGTAACATTCCCATTACACTTTAATGAACTTATATCATCTCTATTGACACTCACAAGAAGCTTGTGAGGAAAGTATTATCAACCCAAATTTACAAATGAGCATATTGATGTCACAGATTTTCTGTAGCATGCCCAAGGTCACCACCTTAGAGGGATGGAAAGGAGATTTAAATTCCTCAGACATGGTCACTTCTCGAGAGTCACATATAGTTCTCCTTGGCCAAATTGAAGTACTTCTTATCTGTGATCTCATGATACCTTGAAATCTATCCATATCTACTTTTTGTTTTAACTTTTTTCTTTTGTGTTTATTTTACCCCACTTGACTTGAAAGAAAGGACATCTGGTCTTATATATCTGTACCTGCTAATAATTTGACCCAAAGTAACCAATGAATGCTTGCAGAATGAATAGATAAATGAGTGAAGGCTTCTTAATTCTAAGATTCTGTCTGCCAATCTATGGTGAATTTCAAGAAAGAAGTGCACTGCTAGAATAAGCGTAAAGGAAAGCTGGTATTTGTGGATACGACACATGAGAGCTATAGACATAAAGACCTCTGAATCAAATGTGGCGTTGTTTTACCTCATTCCCTAGAATATACTAGGAATAGGGAGGAACACTTGTGTGCTTGAGCACAGTGAGTAAGAGGAAAATATAGGAATATCAGGAATTGAAATCAAAGAGTTAATTAGGTGGATCAGATAATATAGAGCCTTGTAGAAATGTAAGGACTCTGAGTGACTTGATCAGATTTAGCAGGCAAAGTGATCCTTTTAAAACCTATGGTAAGTCTTCTTTTGCAAGAAGTGAAGAAATTTCAGCTAAGAATATTTAAATAATTTCTACTGAATCAAATGTCTAGTTAGTTCCATGTCCAGATCCTCTGTCTCTGGACTTACAGAGAGACTATTTATGCAGTGTTAAGAATATAGTTAAGCCAGGGTGAGAATCCTGTGCACCACCATGTGGGCCCAGCCTGACGCCCCAGAAAGTCCCTCCCACCTTATGAATAGGAGCCAAGGTGGTGTCCTGTGCACCACCAGGGACCCAGCCTGAAGCACCAGAGAGCCCCTCCCACTACCTGTGCAATAGCCACAGTGAGCATCCCATGAAAGTGCCACAAACACCATTTCTGTGCAGGTGGTCCACCACACCCACCACTACACCTACTGCCACTGCAAGGATGGCTCACTACCACAATAGGAGACAAAGCCTATCTACAGGCAGCCCAATGAGCACTCAACTACATTGATACAAGAAGAGTCACCAGTGGAGCCTGCAAATAAAGGAGGAAGTCTTTCTCCTCATAGCTCAATCCAGACTAACGTAAGAAACAAGTGCTCTACTAGATGACCAGACATCATGAAAAGATACTAGAATTACAAATAAACAAGAAGATATGACACCACCAAAGGAATACAGTAATTCTCAAGGACCAGATCACATAGAGCAGGAAGCCCTTGAAATGTCTGAAAAGGAATTCTGAGCAACAATCTTAAGAAAACTGAAAGAGATAAGAGAAGACTCAATTAGAGAACACAAGGAAACAAGAAAAAATATTCAGGATATGAAGGAAGAAATTTACAAAGAGATTAATACCTTATAAAAGAATGTAGCAGAACTCATGGAACTAAAGGATTCACTCAATGAAATAAAAAATACAAGAGAGCTTGAGCAGCAGGTCAGAGCAAGCAGAAGAAATAATTTCTGATCTAGAAGATAGTCTTTCTGAAATAACCAAGGTGGAACACACACACACACACACACACGCACACACACACAAAGGAAAAAAGAATTTTAAAAGTGAAGAAAATCTAAGAGAGCTAGCACACAACCTCAGGTACACAAACATCTGAATCATGGGTATTCCAGAAGGGGAGGAGAAAGGAGAAGGCATTCAAAACCTATTCAAGTAAATAATAACAGAAAACTTCCAAGGTATAGGGAGAGACACAGACCTTTAGATCTAGGAAGCCCAAAGATCCCCAAAAAGATTCAATCCAAAAAGATCTTCTCCAAGTCATACTATAATATAACTGGCAAAGCTCAGAGACAAAGAGAGAATTCTAAAAGCAGAAAGAGAAAAGCATCAAATCACCTGTAAGGAAGACCCTATCAGACTAACAGCAGACTTCTCAACTGAAACCCTACAAGCCAGAATGAAATGGGGTAATATGTTAAAAATACTAAAAGAAAAACATTGCCAGTCAAGAATTCTATACCCAACAAGGCTATCCTTCAGAAATGAGAGGGAAATATTGTATTTCTCAGACAAACCAAAATTGTGGGAGTTCACCATCACATGTACAGCCCTGCAAGAAATTCTCAAGGGAGTCCTGCACCCAGAATCTGAAAAACAATAACCACTATTATGGATACACAAGAAAGAGCAAAACCTGCAATTAAAACAAAAATACAAATGAGAAAGAGAAAGAAGCTGTCACACAACCTGAAAATTCCAACTAACATTAAAGATGAAAATAAAAGAGGAAGAAAGGAACAAAAGATGTTTAAAACATCTAAACAAAAAGCAATAAAATGACAGGAGTAAAACAATACCTGTCAATAATAACCCTAAATGTAAAGGGATTAAACACCCTATTCAGAAGACACAGACTGACTGATTGGATTAAAAAGGTAGACCCAAGTATATGCTGTCTTCAGAGACCCACCTCACCTATAGAGACACCTACAGACAGAAAATGAAGGGATGGAAAAAGATATACCATGAAAATGGAAGCCAAAAGCGAACAGGCACAGCTATTCTTATATCAGACAAAATAGACTTTAAACCAAAAAATATAAAAAGAGACAAAGAAGGCCATTATACAATAATAAAGGGATCTATCCAGCAGGAAGACACACAATAATAAACATGTGTGTACCCCAAACTGTAGCAACCAGATGTATAAAGCAAACAGTCATAGACCTACAAAAAAGAGATAGACCTTAATATGATAATAGTGGGTGACCTGAATACCCCTTTCTCAAAATTGGACAAATCTTCCAGGCAACAAATCAACAGAGAAACATAGGATTTAAATTACTTCTTAAACCAATGGACCTGGGAGATATCTACAGAACATTTCATCCAACAACTACAGAGTAAGCATTCTTCTCATCAGTACATGGAAAAATCTCCAGGATAGACCACATATTAGGTCACAAACCAAGTCTCAGCAAATTTAAAAAATCAAAATCATTTCAAGTATCTTTCAGATCACAGTAGATTAAAGCTGGAAATCCATAACAAGCAAAACTCTAGAAACTATATATACACATGAAACAAAACAAAACAAACCAATGGTCTCCTGAATGACCTATGGGTCCATGAATAAACTAAGCATAAAGTCAAAAAATTTCTTGAAACTTATGGAAATAAAGATACATCATACCAAAACCTGTGGGATACTGCAAAAGCAGTACCAAGAGCGAAGTTTATTACAATAAACACTTACATCAAAAGAATAGAAAGACTTCAAATAAGCAACCTAATGCTATATCTCAAATAGCTAGAAAAACAGCAAGAATGCATCCTAAAAGTAGTAGATGGAAAGAATTGAGATCAGACCAGACCTAAGTGAAATAGACCCAAAATATGGCACAAAAGATCCATGAAACAAAAAATTGTTTTTTTGAGTAGATAAATAAAATAGATAAACCATTAGCTAAGTTAACAAAAAGAAGAAGACAGAAGATCCAAATAACAAAAATCAAAAATGAAAGAGAGACATTACAACCGATATTACAGAAATACAAAGAATCATTAGAGATTTTTATAAACAGCTGTACACAAACAAATATGAAAACCTGGAGGAAATGGATAAATTTCTGGACACATACAAACTACCAAGACTGAATCAAGAAGAAATAGAAAACCTGAAGAGACCAATAAAAAGCAAAGATATTGAAGCAATAATAAGCAGTCTTCCAACAAAGAAAAGTCAAGAACCAGATGGCTTTACTGCTGAATTCTATCACTTTTAAAGAGGAATTAATATAAATTATCTACAAATTATTTTAAAAAATTGAAACAGAAGCCATTCTTCCAAACTCATTCTATGAGGCTCTCATCACCCTGATACCAAAACCAGACAAAGACACAACAAAAAAAGAAAATTACAGGCCAATATCCTTGCTGAACATAGATGCAAAAATCCTCAACAACATATTAGTAATCAGAACACAGCAACACATTAAAAAAATTATATACCATGATCAAGTGGGATTCATCACAGGGATGCAAGGATGGTTAAACATATGAAAGTCAATAAATGTGATGCACCACATTAACAAAACCAAGGACAAAAACCATTTGATTATCTCCATAGATACAGAAAAAGCATTTGACAAAATTCAACATGGCTTCATAATAAAGACTCTCACCAAATTACGTATGTATGGAAAATATCTCAACACAATAAAAGCCAAATAGGACAAAACAATCACCAATATCCTGAATGGGAAAAGCTGGTTTTCCCTTAAGAATGGGGACAAGACAAGGATGCCCACTCTCACCACTCCTACTTAACATAATATCAGAAGTACTAACCAGAGCAATCTGGAAAGAGAAAGAAATAAAGAGCTATCAATTTGCAATGGACAAAGTCACACTGTCCCCATTTGTAGATGACATGATCATACATATAGAAAAACCTAATGACTCTACCAAAAAAACTGTTGGAGCTGATTAACAATTTCAGCAATGTTGCAGGATACAAAATCAACACCTAAAAATCAGTAGCAATTTTATACTCCAAATGCAAACTAGCAGAAAAGTAAATCAAGAAAGCAAACCCATTTACAACAGTCACAAAAAAATAAAATATCTAGGAATCAATTTAACCAAAGAGGTGAAAGATCTCTACAATGAGAACTACAAAACACTACTGAAAGAAATTAAAAGGACACAAAAAGTTGTAAAGACATGTCATGATCTTGCATTGGAAGAATTAACATTGTGAAAATGTCCATAGTACTGAAACCAATCTACAGCTTCAATGTAATCCCCATCAAAATACCAATGACATTCTTTACAGAAATAGAAAAAACAATCCTAACATTCATATGCAACAACAAAAGACCCAGAATAACCAAAGCAATCCTGAGCACACACACAAAAATAAAGCTGTTGGCATAACACTACCTGACTTTAAACTATACTACAAAGCTATAACAAAAACAGCATGGTACTGGCATAAAAACAGACACACACAGATCAATGGAATAGAACAGAGAATCCAGAAATCAACCCATACACCTACAGCCATCTGATCTTTGACAAAGGCACCAAGTCTACAGACTGCCTCTTCAGCAAATGGTGCTTGGAAAACTGGATATTAATATGTAGGAGAATGAAAGTAGACCTGTACCTTTCACCATATACCAAAATCAACTCAAAATGGATTAAAGAATTAAATATACACCCTGAAACAATAGAACTCCTTAAAGAAAACATAGGGGAAACACTCCAGGAAGCAGGATTGGGTACAGACTTCATGAATACAACTCCCAAAGCACAAGCAACCAAAGAAAAGATAAACAAATGGGATTATATCAAACTAAAAAGCTTCTGCTCAAAAGAAACAATTAACAGAGTGAAAAGACAACCAACAGAGTGGGAGAAAATATTTGCAAAACATACATCTGACAAAGGATTAATATCCAGAGTATACAAGGAACTCAAACAACTTCACAGCAAAAAAACCAAGTAACCCAATTAAAAAATGGGCAAAGGAGCTGAATAGGCATTTCTCAAAGGAAGATATACAAATGGCCAAAAGACATATGAAAAAATTCTCAACATCACTCAGATTCGGGAAATGCAAATCAAAAGCACTTTGAGATGCCATCTCACTCCAGCTAGGATGGCTAATATCCAAAAGACTGAGAATGATAATTGCTGGTGAGGTTTCAGAAAAAGAGGAACTCTCATAAACTGTTGATGGGACTGCAAAATGGTGCAGCCTTTATGGAAAATGGTATGGAGGTTCCTCAAACAATTGTAGATAGATCTACCATATGACCTAGCTATTCCAGTGCTGGGAATATATCCAGAGGAATGAAAATCATCCTGTGAAAGGGATACCTGCACTCCAATGTTTATTGCAGCACTATTTACAATAGCCAAGAGTTGGAACCAGCCAAAATTTCTGTCATCATATGAGTGGATAAGGAAAATGTGGTATATCTACAGAATGGAATATTACTGTGCTGTAAAAAAGAGTGAAATACTACCACTCACAGCAACATGAGTGGACTCAGAAAAAATTATATTAAGTGAAATAAGTCAGGCACAGAAAGAGAAATACCACATGTTCTCACTTATTTGTCGGAGCTATAAATCAATCAATCAATCAATATACAAATACATGGTGGGGGGTGTAGGGAAGAAGACACAGCAATCACGACAATTCCTTGAACTTGTTAAGACGTGTGAACAGATATGATGTTGATGTGGGGAGTGGGTAGAGGGAGGGTGAGAAAAGGAATTGGTAAAAGGACATGATAACCTAGTACATTGTACCTCACTAAATAAAAATCTAAACAAACAAACAAACAAATAAATAGTGTTAGTATAAAAAATAAAGAAATAAAAAAAGAAAATTTTTTTCTTTAGAGAAGGTTGTGTGTTCATGTGTGTGTGCGTGTGTGTCTGTGTGTTGTCATTTATTTTTTAAAATAGGTGAAATAGCAGCATGTTTACAACATGAAGGGAATGATTCTGAAGAGAGGAAATCACTGATAATACAAAAAAGAGAGAGAAATACTACTAGAGTGAGTTTTTAATGGAGGAAGGGGGACAGACTTGGATACCCAAGGAAGAGACTGTATAAATGGTTTGTTTACAGTAACACCTCAAAATGCAGAGTAAATGAATACAGATGCTGTCAGGTAGATAGATATCGTTGGGGGAAATCTGTGGAAGTTCTATTCTGATTGCTTTAATATACTCAGTGAAGTATGAAGCAAGGACAAAAATGAGATGTTCAAAACAGAGATATGGATAGAGGGAGTTATCGATAGTGACAAGTTCTAGGCAAAATTGTTGGTACACTGGAGGACAATTTTTGATAAAGAGGTGATCAAGAAACTGAGAGGTCAAAGTGTTAGAAAGATTATTTATATATTAACATTGCTAAGATATGACACAATAGCAGTCTTGGGGAGAGGGACAGTGAAGTAGGAACTAAAAATATCAAGAAATGGCAGACAGTCACATTAGAGCAATAGATGACATAAATTTACTCTGATAACAGAAAAGTTAGATCTGGTGATTATCAGGAAGAAATGAGAAAAGAATGGTCCAGAAGTGACAATGGGGTTAAGAAGGACACCTCCCCATTTACAGGCCCAGTGAAATGAGATGTAAGAAAACAATTTCCTCAGGGGAGAGGCAAGTTTTAAACCAATTTTTATTTTTATTATTATTTTTTTTTTAGTAACTTAATTATGATGTGCTTTAGAAAATTTTTGGCCAAATATTTTTTTCTGTTTCCACACTTCCACTATTTCAGGGACTCCATTTAAATTGGTTATAAATTATATGAGGCTTCTTGAAGATTTCCAACAAGTCACAAATGCTCTGTTCTCCTTCTCTTTTTTTTTAGGCTTTTTTTTTTTTTTCTGTTTCATTTTGGGTAGTTCCTATTGTTATGTCTTCTTCAAGTTCACTAATCTTTTTCTAAATGTGTAATCTACCATTAATCCTATCAGGTATATTTTTCATCTGTCACATAACAGTTTTCATCTCTAGAATTTTGATTTGAATTATTTTTGTCTTCTGTTATCTTTTCTACCCATATCCAATTTCTTGAACATCTGGAATACAGTTCTAATGACTATTTTAATGCCCTTGCCTACTAATTCTATCATCTGTGTCATTTCTGACTCATTTTAGATTGGTTGACTTTTCTCCTTAGTATGTATCTATTTTCTTGATTTTTTGCATGTCTGGTAAGTTTTGATTGTATGATAGACGCTGTGAATTTTACTTTGTCAGGTACTAGTTATTTTTTCTATTCCTGAAAATGTTCTTGAGTTTTTTTCTAGAACATGGTTGTTACTTTCAAACAGTTTGATGTTCCCAGGTCTTTCTTTTAAGGTTTGTCAGACAGAACCAGGACAATGTTTAAAATGGAACTGGTTTTCCATACTAGTGAGGCCAGGCCTTTTGGAGTACTCTACTCAATGCCCAGTGAGTTATGAGGTTTTCCCCTCTGGCTGGAGGGATCAGACACTGTTTCTGGCACTTTGTGAGTACCAGACACTGTTACTTCTACTCACTTTGGGTGATTCTTTTCCTAGCCTTGGATAGTTTCCTCACATGCATATGCTGATTAGTACTCAGCTAAAAACTGGAAGAAGAAACCTCTGCAGACCTTTATAGTTCTCTGTGTGTGTACTTCTCCTTGTTGGTACTCTGTCCTGTAATTCTAGCCACCTTTCTCTCTATCCCCACCTTTCATTTTCCAACTCATACTGTGCCTAGGGTCTTCCTCCCTGAATCTGGCCTAGAAAATTACTATAGGCAGTAATCTGGGGATAATGTAGGACATACTTCTCTTGTTTTTTATCTTTCAGGGATCACTGTACTATGTTGACTGATGCCCACTGTCTTGAAAACAACCATTTCATATATTTGTTGTTGTTGTTGTTGTTTCAGACAGGAGGATAAATCCGATTTCTGACAATCTTCTTGGTAAGAGCAAAAGTGCAAGTAAGTTTGTTACTGTTCAGCTTTTTTGTTGTTGTTGAAATAATATATTAACATTGAATGGATTAACTACTCAGCTTATTTGTCAGAGAGCAAGATTTTGAGGGTCTGGGACTTGGATAGGGTAATTCTGGGGAGGAGAGTGATGCTTAAGAAGAGGGTGCACATAATTTAGGTCAGCGTGAGAACACTGGCAATTGGGAGAAGGCTGATATTACTAATTTCCACACCACTGTTAGGCCAGCCTGAGTAAAGCATCTATTTTTCAGATCTTCAATCATTTGAAAAGATGAAATTATTATTGTAGCAAATGAGGTTATCTTAAGATGCTCTTGTAGCTTTTATTTTCCCACCACAAATCCAGAAAAAGATGAACATGCTTTAAAAGGGTAGTAAAGGAGGCTGAGTTTTCAGAGGTAGAATCTCAATATCTTAATAGAAAAATAATTACTGGCAAAAATTCTACTGAAAAGGGAAAACTACCACAAATTAATGCAAAGTGTCTCTAATTAATTTGTTTCTGTTGGGATAAAGAACCCCTGCCCCCATCCTTATGCCTCTGGTGTTACCACCAAGCAACTAGCTTAAGAGGAAGGTTTATATAAAAATATGATCAATTATAAAAATAAATAAAGAAGCTACATTTTCTTTGCAAGCCTTAATTTTGCACAAAAGGATTTGGAACCCTGTTACATTTACATAACCAGAAGTCTATTCCACTTAGGTGACTATAAGATGTTTGTTCTCTTTATTCTTTTCTGCCCACATGTCTTTAAAAGCAGGCTACTCTGCTCATGTGTTATGTTTTGTAGTGGGATTTGGGAACTGGTCTCTTCCCTCTGTGACATAATGAGCTATTCGATTTACTCTTTTAGTAGAGGAATAGGAGAGAAGGAGAAGGAAGAAGAAACTAGGAAATTGGATTGAGTATGTCAACACATAGTTTTGCTGATACATTGAAATGTAAGTAACAAGTAAAAGCAAAAACTAAAGTTAAAAATTAAGGGAAGGGAAGGGCTGGCCAGTTAGCTCAGTTGATTAGAGTGCCATGTTATAAACCGAGGTCAAGGATTCAGATCCCCATACCGGCCAATGGCCAAAACAACAACAACAACAACAGCAACAAAAATTAAGGGAAGTGGGATTGGTTTTTCAGGTCATGGTTCCATTCTTGGTGGGTAGGAGGTACTTGGCCTAGCAGGTTGCCATACAACAAGTGGGTTAAACCAGTGGATGCCACTGAGTATAGTGGATTGAATTATGTCCCCCAAAACTCGATGGTGCTTGAATTGTGTTCCCCAACTTTTAGGTATTAGAAACTTGGCCCCCACTGTGACTGTTAAGAGGGTGTGAAATCCTATTATGGTAATTGAAAGGTGGGGCCTTGAAGAGTTGATTGGATTGTAGGACCATGCCATAGTGGATGGATTAAAAATGGTGGTCAGGGGCGTGGTTCTGAGGGCTTTAAAAGAAGAGAGAGAAGAGTCTGTCTGTCTCTCTCTGCTCTCTCTGCTTCTACCATCTTGCAATGTGTGACTCCTGGGTCACTGTTGTCACCACCAGATGGACTTTGGACTTCCCAGCCTCAGAAATTATAAGCAATAAATTTCATGTTCTTATAAAATGTATTTAGTCATAAGCAACAGAAATGGACTAATATACTGAGTGGAACAAACTCCCCCTCAGCAATGTAAGTCACATTAAAGTATGCATAGCTCTCTATGAAGCCGGACACCTCCTTTAAATCTGGTGATGTAGTAGCCAGTGGTCCTGTTAGAGACACCATCCTAAAAAAGACTTGTGGGGGAGGATTTCCAATGCAAAAGTGGCCAGATCTGTATAACTGTTATCCTCTGCTACCCATACAAAGGGCTTTTTTATTGCAGATGGGTGCAGTGAAGGCCACCTCTGTATTCATATACAGCATATAAGGCAGCATTCCATGGAACACATGCTAGGTTTGAGCATTACAAAACTAGTCTACTATGTCCTGGTGTGGACATTATTCATTTCATCATCATCATAAGTGTTAAGACCTCTAGCGTGAGATCTCTGTTAGGGACTTGGGTTTCTGAGCTGGCCTGGTGGATAGTTGGTGGTGTTACAATATCCCATAAGCAGTGGCCACATTGGTATCAGCATCTCAGCCAAGGTCTGGATGTCTGATATAGAATAAGGACATAATTTGTGGGGAATGAAATTCAGGCATGAAAAGTTGAAGTGTGTTGGAGTAAGCAATATGATTACTTTTTAAAAAGTGTATAAAATGTGCCTAATGAAAATTCTTGACTGTGTTAAAATATTTCATATATTTGTAATAAATGTTCATGCAAGTTCTACAAGAAGTGAGAGTTCAGTCTTGGGTAGAACTTAAATATCTGAATATTCTGAAAAATTGCCCAGGATGTACATTTGGTAGCCTGTTTCACTCTCACCCATATATATATTTCATTTGGTCACTCATTCAGCAATTATTTATTGAGCTTCTATTTTTGTACTGTGCTAAATACTGAGGATGAAAAATGAATAAGACTCCCTATCTCCAAGGTACTCATATCTAGTAAGATGTAATTAGAGTGGTAACTTTAATTTGTTGTATGGATTTTGAAATTACATTAGCTGCATTGATCAGAGTCATATAAAAGATAAGTGGAGGGTGTGAATTATGAAGTGAGTTTCAGACTGTTTTTGAAGAACAAGTGCTGAAGTAGGTCTGAGAAAGTTGAAGGTTGGAAGTCATCTGTTTTATTAAGAAACTGAATCCTGACTGACTTTTTGCCTTTGGGGACAGAAGTAATTTGCTTTTCAGAAGCTGAAACAGATCTACCTCCCACTCTCCTGAATTCTGTTTTCCAGGCAGTTGAGATGATTTTTAGGTTATGACTAATGCATAGGTGATGCCTTCACATCCCCAGTGTCCTCTAGCCCTTCATACCTTCCCTGTGAGAAAGGATAGACAAATATTGCCTTTATTTCCAAGTTACAGACTGACATCCAGAGTAAGCCATTTATCCAGAAGGTCACGCAGGAACCAAGTGTTGCAGCAAGGATTCAACTGGCTTCTGTGCCCAAAGCCAACTAACTATATTAACTAAACTAAAGCTTTCTCAGGTAGACAGCTTGTTGCTCCAGTGTTGCTCCTGCCCATTTCAGGAGCAGCAAACGAGTGTTCCTTTCACAAAACCTTGCCACTTTCTTTTCCTTCTACAGAGGGCTGAGGGTGAACAGGATGGGCAACAGGAAGGGCATATGACATTCCCAGTATTACTGGGTCTCACTTAGTGATTTTAGTTTTGAAAGGGGAAAATATTCTCTGAGCTGCCAGTATTATAGAAGTGTATTCCCCACCCCCCCATTATTTCACAACAAAGTGGTAAAAATCATGTTCTCCATTTACAACTGAGAAAACTGAGTCTTAGAAGGTTGAAATAATTTTTTTATAGTTGTGCAGCTTATAATTAGTCATTTTTATTTGGGTCACATCAGCCTTCGAGTATTCTTTATCATCTGACACACTAGGCCCTTAAGGAGGAGTGTAAGAGAAAAATGGAAGGGTAGCTGAGCTGTAAAAGAAAGTGAGACAAGCTGGTGAACTAGTATTGACATGGCACAGCAGGAGGGAAGGGGCAGGTGGAGAGCACAGAGAAGGTGCTTACGTGGAGGGTCTTTGGTGTGTATAAATATTTTACACACTTTGCCTTCTCTTCCAGGTAGAATAACTCTCTCTTCATGTCCTTCCTTTAACTCAGGGGTTATATAATTCTGTCTGTGTTCTTTTCATGGATATAATTATAGGAGACTTCTTCAAATTACAACTTACTATAAGAAAAGTTATTTTAATTCATACATTTATATAACATATTATCTTAGTGGTTAAATTTTACAATTAAAATTTTAATTAGGGTTTTTTATTCACAATGATATTACGGTTTATCACATGGCTGAAATTGCTTCTACTGGCTTGGACCCACATAGTCCATTTTAACAAGGAGGTCAAATTATTCCAGGGTGGCTGCTCAGCAGCACAAAGGTGATGGCAGGCAGATGGCTTGTGAATTCTGGTTCTGGCACAGCCGTGTGTCCTTGGGCAAGGTTCTTAACCTCTTTTAACTTACATACTTATTTACAAAATGGGGGCAATTTCTACCACACCAAGATATTGTGAGGATTAAATGACACATGTGATATGGGGTCTAATATGGGCCCTCATGTAAAATAAGAGGTCAGATACTGTTAGTTTCTTTTTACTCTTACCTTCCCATAGAATAGCGGACTGGCGTCAGTCTTGTCATCTCATTTTGTAGATGGAGAAATAGAAGCGTAAGTGAAGGATTTACCAAATTTCCCACCAGAAGCTAGTCCTATTTAATTCCAATTTGCTGTTCTACCTACTGACTGTTAATCCTAGATCTACAGGCAACCCTGTAGAAGGGAATAATTCTATTTTTAGGCTATTGAAAGATGCTGATTTTGTGTCAATTTGACATTTTCTGGGGCTCTATGGGAAAAGGACTTGCTCTACTTCTAACTCTCTTACTGATAAGTTATGTGACCTTGGTTAAGTCATTTGACAACTTTCGGTCTTGATGATTCTGTAACAGTTGGACTTTTCCTCTCTTCTAGGACTCACATTCTTTCTTCTGCTATCATGACCTGTATACTTGCCTGTTTACACCATTCGATCCTGAGCGTGTGGAGGACAGAGATATGTCTTGCACACCCGGTACCCTGAACACTGTCTCTTCCAGTGCCTTGTATATTGCTGATCAGAAAAACTGACCAGGTTTGATATGAGATGCTATGCCAATGTTGAAATTCATGGCAGTGGTACTAATTTGTCACAGTAACTGGATGCACACACATGCACACCACTTGCACACTCACACAAATTTACCCACTCAGGATATTGCCATCAAAAGGTCATACTGTGATCAGTATGGTTGACTGTGACCTTCCCAAATGAACTTTAAAGGTTAAATTTTCCAAGACTCCTGGTAAACATTGTGAAAATAGCCCCTGTCAGATTTATCTGTTTGCTTGTTTATTGTTTCTCTCTCCTGCTAGTATTTGAGCATGTCAAGAACTGGAACCTGTGTGTCTTTTCCACTTTATCTACTGTGCTATAATAGTTCTTAGATATGATAAAACTTCAGCATATATTTGTTTAGTAAATTATAAGGAACAAACAAAAAGGCATCACTTCCTTCATCCTGGTTGCCTTCAGGGCAAGAGCTCTGGGAAGATGCCAGGGTTCTAGATGTTGTCCCTGCCTCCGTCTCTCTCCACTACGCTTTCCCACCTAATATTAATGATTGCTCTAGGATAGTGAGATTTTAGATAGACATTTTTGCTCTTGTCTTGCTACTTTTCAACATTGCTTATCTTATTTTAGAGACTGGCCACCCAAATAATTAAACAATGGTAACTATGGAAAGTGCTGCCAAGTGCTATGAGAGCATGTGCCACGGGAATTGACTGTGAGGGGTCAGGGACTCCCTCTCTTAAGGCTGAGATCTGAAGGCTAAAACAGTAGGCATTAGGGTAAGTGTCAGGACTAACATGTGTTAAGACCCTGAGGAAGGAAGTTAGCTCCTTTGGGGTTCAGATATCTTTCTAGGCTAATATTAATGGAGATGCTGTTGTATAAATATCAAACATTTAATTACTCTCTTGAAAGGTTTCCGTGTAGCTCTCTATCTCTAGATCCAGGAGGCTGAGGGCTCCAGGTAAAGAAGGGCTGAATCAGTGACTGTCAGCCCTGGCTCTGTGTTAGAATCACCTCATGAGCTTTGAAAAAGTAATACCGATGTTGGGGCACCCTCCTCTGAGATTATTAAAGGCTCCAAGACAAATAGATCAACTTTGAGTTTCAATACTGGCATTTCTTTTAAAAGCTCCAGAGCAAACTAATAGTTTTGAAAGCTAGGTGCTTTTGAGAAAGAAATTTTATAATAGATCAAAACCCAGGCCGAATAGATTCAAGTAGATTATGAGAAGAGAAGCAGTGGCTAAGTGAGAATGAAAAGGTTAGCATTCTACGTCTTCAAGACTGGATCTTAGCATAAGGGAATGGTTTTAGAAATATCTAGAGAAGTAGGGAACTCCTGACGGCATAGATCAAGTGGGCCACTTTCCTGGGAGAAGTCATGAGAAGGCTCTCAGCCCCTGTGAGAGCTTATTCTTCTGCTCAGTGTTACTTTCAGTAAGGCCCGGGAGCAGTGGCACAGAGGTGATGGCAAAAGGCAGAAAAATGGGTGAGTCTGGACAGCGCCAGTTTCCCATATTCTGTGCTTGAAAGTAGAAGACCAAGAACATTCCTGAATGGTCTGGGAGGAGAAACAGAAAGACCAAGAGAGTTAAAAGCATTCCAGGAGGAAGTGGCTGTGGGACCAGAGGTAAACAGTCAGAACCTTGGATGCCATCTATGTCTGATACCTGAGTGTTAGCCATCCCCCTTTTAAAGGCCAGTCTCACATTGGCCCAGTGGTCACAGTCCAGCTCTTTACAGCAGAGAGCCTTCAGAGAAAACTGACAATTTGAGGACTTTGTCTTTCTCCACTCACACTGCCACAAGTCATATAAGCTGTAGTTCTAATATACCCAGACGCTGTCTTGGAGTACCACAAAGGGAGAAGAAAACAAACTTAAATGTCTCAGCATTGACCTGGATCATCAAAGCTCAGACTAGGTACAGACTAGCACTGTTTTCAGTATTGAATCTCACTGAGATGGCTTTGTTTTGGCAGTGGGACTGTAGAAGACACCTGTTTTCCAGCCCACAGACTGGCAAATTCCTTCCACATAAAAAGTGTTAATTCTGTCATATAGCAATCATCTTTATCAACAAGATGACTTCTGGGGCTAGTTGCAAATCAGTACGTGCAAAAGTTAAAGAGTTTTACAAATTAAATATTAAGACTATTTTCTTGGGCCAATCTGTATCTGTTTATTCTTTTTTTTTTTTTTCCTTTTTAGTGCTTAAGCTTAAAATAATCACTACAGCTGAGAACAATGATTCTTTCTTTCTTTCTTTCTTTCTTTTTTTTTGGCATTTGATCTCTGTAAAAGCCACAATTTTCCTTAAAAATCTTTCTTTATGCCTAGATCTGTCATTTTGAAGTCCAATTTCTAATGTGCTGATGGTCTTAACACCGACCATAGAACTACAAAAATACATTTGCTTTATGTCTAAATGACATCCTTGTCTTATTATAATTATTTTAACTATTGAAAGCAAGGGTTGTTGTTTCAGCTACCTTGGGGAGTTTCAAAGATTTTTAAAGAGATTGGACTTTGTGGAAAATTTTCCCCTTCTTAATCCTTAACTGGTTGCAAACGTCTATGGGCCATATGGTTATTTCTTGACACTGTCTAGTGGATCGATATGATGCTTTCATGTCCTTTAGATTAAAAACTTCTGGCTTTAAATCCCCTAACATATACTTTAGGATTAGAGCTGAAGTTTAATGCACAATCCGTGACCACCCAGTGCAGGGTCACACTTCACAGGTCACAGCAGTGATTGCTCAGGTGCAAATAGGAAGCTGGCAACTTTAAAGGGTAAGCCACAGGACCCCTCCATCATCTCAATTGTGCCTGCCCTCCCTCTGTCACTGCATCAGGTAGAAAGCATGTGTCAATGTAACAGCAGCATGGCAGACGAAAGGTTGTCAGGCAGGCATTCAATTTCAACCTTCAGGGAGAAGGGAGGGGAACAAACAGCACAATGCAGTGGCAGCCAAAGCTGTAATGCTCTTTTCTTGCAAGTCTCTCTTTTGTTGGATAAGATTCTAGGCTGGCCACATATGAATCATCCTGTCCAGTGCATAACACAATGTTTCAATGTGAACTGTGGCTACTCTTGTGATTACGGCTTTGGTCCCTGGTTGTAAAACTACCCAAGAGCATTTTATGATAAAGTTCAAATCAGTTCAATTAATGACTGTGGAGTGCAAAAGGGGGACAATTTTTCAACACACTCATCAGGCAGGGGACTGGAAGGCTGATCATCTAGACCCTGAGATGACATTATTTTCCCGGTCATAAGATCTATAAAATTGGACCCTGAGTTTTCATTGTTTTGTTTTATTGCAACAAATTTTAGAACATGCTGGGCATATTTTTTTTCCCTGTTTTTCTCAAAAAAAAAAAAAAACTCAAGTCTCTGAAAGATATGCTATGATAGGATCACGAAAGATTATATTTATATATGTAGATATGGCTTGTGTGCTTGAAGGCATGGAGACAAGATAAAGAGTAGACTTGACCATGAGTCTTATAAATGATATGCTTTATTATCACCTAGATTTGTTTGCTAATATTTTCTCTTTCATTATTTTTATATGTTGAAGGGCACTCAAGCTGAATAATACGAAGTTCTCTTTATATTAGTAATCTAGATGTGGCACATTATACTTTCTAAAGATGACTGTACACATATATATCTATAACCAATATTAAAAATAACATGTGAATGGGAGATAGATATATATCTATAAAGGTAAAGATATAGGGGCGTAGATATATATCTCCCATCCACAAGTCATTCTTCTCCTCCCTCCACCCCCCCGAAAACCTCTTTTATTGAGATCTTACCAGCAGTACAATCTGTTCCTGACATTAAGCTCCTTCTTCCTTTGCCATTTTGTCTTTTTTAAGTCTCCCCATGATGTTTTCTTCTCCTCCACAATCATGAAGCAGCCATTGCCAAACTTGGAGGCGTCGATGAACTTCAGGTCTGTCTTCCTCAGAGCCCGCCACTTGGTCTGCACCAGTAAGTACTTGCAGAGGGTGAGCACTCACTTGTTGGTTCCCACCACACGGCCTTTCACCATGACAACGTCACTGGTCACTTCAATGTAGTGAATGAAGCCACCCAGAGGGTTGATGCTCCTGTCAGACAGGTCATAATCAGTGGAGACATTGTTCTTGACCAGTTTGCTGTCCTTGTTAAGGTAGCTTTGGCTAATCTTGTAGATCTTCTTGTTGATCTCAATGCAGTGATGGTAGCCTTTCTGCCCAGCCTGTTCCAAAGAGAAGGCCACACGGGCAGGATGCCATGTCCCAATACAGGCAACTTTGCACAGCCCTTGGTGGGTCTTGCAGGGCAGCTTCTTGGTATGCCAGCAACTGGTGACCCCTTTGTAGCCTTTGCCCTTGGTCACCCAGATGACATTGATCATCTCTCATCCTACCCAAGCACATGATTCACAAGGACCTGCTGCTCTGGCCTCTCTGGGTCCAGTCCAGTTTCTTGGGCACAGTTCCTCTGTTCACCTGGATCTCCACCAGGTGGACCATCTTTTGACGTAGAGGAAGCAGGAGCATCTGGGTGTGGTCAGCAATGTGGACGACCTGGCAGCTGCTTCTCCAGCTGCTTCTTGCCATCTTCATCCTGTCATTTCTTGTAGTATTTGATGAAAGCCTTCTTCTTAGATTTATGCCAGTTCTTACAGAAGCACCTCTTGTACTCATCACTGCTATTCTCAGCAAAGATTGTTTTAAAGGTCTGGAGGCCTTGAGGGGTTTCCACGCAGCCCGCAGTGCCTACAGCCACCATGGGTGGTGTCTCTATAGTGATCACAGCCTCCACAGCTCCCTTCTTGCTCGCCTCAGATCCTGGCCTGTTGACTTCCTGCATAATGTGGGTCATGCCAGCCTTGTAGCTCAGGAAGGCTGTGAGATGAATGAGCTTTGAAGGGTCATCCTTGAGGAAGTTCTTCACCTTCCGGGAATGCCTGCTGTTGTGCTTCTGAGGTGAGAAGCCCAGGGATCCATGTCTGGGAGCAGAGAACTTCCTGTGAGACATCTCGTCATCAAATCCCACCAGTAGAGCCACAAATCATTCTTATAATATGACTAACACTCTTTTCACCTAAAGTGTGGTGGGGGCGTGGTCTACATTTTCTCCCCTTGGATCTTGGTGGGGAGCTTGTTACTGCTCTGACAAATATTGTGCATCAGAAGTGATGCAATGTGACTTCCAGAGCTAGGTCACAAAAGAATACAGTATCTACCTGGCTCTTTTTCATGTTATGCTTGCCCTGGGAACCCAGCCACCATGCTGTGAGGAAGCCCAGACTAACCTATGCAGACAGACCACACAAAGAGGACTGCATGCAGAGGAGCTAACACCTCCAGCTGAGAACCAGCAGTAACGGGCACACTTGAGTGAATGAGCCTTCAAATATTTCCAGCCTCAGCCTTTAAGTCTTCCAGCTGAGACCCCAGACAGACATTGTGGAGCAAGGACAAACCTTCCCTGCTGTGTCCTTTTGATGTTCCTGACCCAGAAAAACCACAAGAGAGCATAAGAGAGTATTGTTGTTTTAGGCCACTATGCTCTGATGTGGTTTGTTATGTAGCACAGTAACTGGAACAACAGAGCATAAATGTCCCCCTTCATATGGGATGCAGATGTTGACAAGTCCTCTGCCCACCTGACCTCTTGCATGTCTAGGAGGTAAATCCCTTTTTATGCTTATTTGCAGACAAGGCCTTTTCCAAGAAACTTTTCTGAAACTTGTGGGTTGATTTAGATGCCCCTTTTCTGGGCTCTCCTAGCAAATCTGTCAACAGTGATCACAATGCACTGCCATCCTTGGTAGACATTAAGTCCCAGATAGCATGAGCCCTTCCTTCTCATGTTTGTATTTATAGTGCTTAGCACCATTTCTGGAACACAGTAGGTACTTAATAAATTCTCACTATAGAAACACCCCATTAGAACTTAATTTACCTAGTCCTTGACTTGGAGAATGATAGAAGAGAGGTGAAAGAGTTTCTAAAAGTGGAGTAGCATGAAATAATATTTCTTAGTGAAGTTCTAGAGAGAAGATTTTTAACAATGTCCTGAAGAGAAGTTTTCCTTCTTAGAAAGTGTGCAAACCTTTAGCTTCCTTCATAAAATGTATAAGTCATTATTACAAGGTGGATCTAGAGGAACAGCGATCTGTTCAACTCTTGGTGGACTTCTCCAGAAACATTGAGTATCTTATAAGACAGCATTACTGGGAGCTGGACACAGCAGATAGGCTAGGTATATTATGTTCCCTGCTGTTGCCTTCTTAATACTGGGGTCAAATGGAAGGAAAGCCTTAGTCTTCAGGTCTTCTTTATCTCAGTAGTTCATAAATTTAGAGTGCCTCAGATGCACCTGGATATCTTGTCATGAATGCAGAGCCTCAGGCCCCAGGTTCAGAATTCTGAAGTATTGACAAGCACGAAATGTGCCTTTTTGATAAGCTCTCCAGTTGATTCAGATATAGAAGATCCAAAGGCCATACTTTGAAAGAAAATGAAATGAAACAAAACAAACCATGGAAAACCGAAGAATAAAATTTCTCTTCAGGATATGTGTGGAAATTGGGGTCCAGAAACTCTGGAAGGTTCTTGACTCAATTACAGAATCTATATGTAGAAATTTGATCCTTGAATTTCTATATAGGAGTACGTTAAAGACTATTTAATTAATTAATTAATTAATTAGTTATTATTTTTATTTCTTTATTTTAATTTATTAGCATACAATGAAAGATTATTTTAAAAATTACTATAAATATCTGACACTTCTCTGTTGAATTAAGGACTTAAATCTACTTCAGTTTGAATCTATTCTTTTGATGATGTGGTACACATTCAAAGTTTGCAGTGAGAATAGAGGATGGATCCTGGTTTCATTTCCTCTCTTGATTGCTGAGTATCTGTCTCCCAGTTCTCTTTTGCATTACCCTGTACTCTTGGGTAATTACTTCCCTGTACTCCCTGTCCCCCTTCTGCATCTTGTATTTCCTCCTAATCTTATGTCTGCTTCATGTGTTAAGTTCAGCATGACAATTTCCAAGGGAAATTTATCACCAGAAAGATGTGACTATGGTTTCTAGAATTTAGACTCCATTCCACTGGACATAAATAGATTTTTGAGCTAAAAGACTGTGGTGTATAGAGTATAGCTGCTTTTATAACTTTTAGCTTTTGACCACAATCATTGAAAATATAATGTAAAAAATTATCCAAGTTAACTACAACTAAATACCATACCTTGTAATGTCCATGAAACTAGGTTTCTGCTTTGGTGGTCAAAGCACTCATCAAGGGTCACATTTTCAAATGGCATGATTTCTAAGTGGCTGCATTCCCTCAGTATGGTTTCTTATTTTTATATAATGTAATGAATAATTTTTTTTCAGGCTCATCTGAGAAATGTATTGGAAGCAGCGTTGGACCCATCTGTCTGTCCTGGCTCTACTACAGTGCCCTCCATGACCAGGATTTGACCTGGATAAAATATTATTACATCCAAAGAGGTTTAGAACCCACCTTTAATCCTTAGTGCAATGTTTACCTAAGATTGTCATACATGAGGGATATAGGGATTTTTTTTTCTCTAAAGAGATAAACATGTTAAAAATTTGCAATTGAAGTTCCTATGAAGAAAATTAAAGTTGAAAAATCAAAGTTGTTTTTAAACACAGAACAGGCTAAGGGAAGATGCGTATGTAGAGACAGTAAAGAAAGGCTGGTTCTTTCCTGGACGTAGGGAGAAACTGATGTTATCTGATGGATGGAGGAAGACTGAAGAAGCAGTAACAAACAGGGCATTAGAGACTGCAAGATCAGCCCACAGATGGGACAGTTTGTCTCTGCATTTATGACATGCTAATTGTTCTAGGATGGGGACCATATGATATTATAAAAAAGCAACTTTATTTTTGTCTCCTATTTTGAGGTAGGGTTTGTGGGAAGCGGAGTCTGAGTTGAAGACTCCTGTGCAAGTGACATATTGAGAGGGTGTCCTTAGGAGAAGGGGAGTGAAGGAAGCAAGATAGGACAAGGGAAGAAAACCGCTGGATGTGGTATTGACTGAGGTCTAGCTGAGCCTTGTTCCATGAGGACCTGTGCTGCACTAATTGCACCCATGTTAGGACCACCTTGAAGTCTTAGCTTTTGTACCCAGAGTCAGTCATTGGCCCCTGCCTGCTTGGGGGGTGGTGATGGACAGTTATGCAATTTGGGTAGGTGGCTTCTATTCTGCTTCAGGCAATTAATTCTCTGGAGAAGGAGGCTGCAGCAAGCTGTGGACAGCCAACATTCTCAGGAAGGCAGGTGCAGTGACCTGCTGAAGGGGATATGGGTGGAGTACCAACAGTATCCACTACATCTATTTCCCACTTGAAATTTAATTAGTGTGGAATTTTTATTTTTCCTGCCCCTATGGTTCATAGTTTTGTGGTCACTCTTGGGCCACAGTAGTCCTACAGTCCCTTTAAATTGAAAGACAGTGTTTTGATTAAGAAGATAGAGTGCCCAGTTTAACACATTAAGCAATACTTCTCATTTTATTCTATGATGTCTTATCTCCTACTCCTTCCCCCAGCACTCATGCCAGTTTCCTCAGCATGGCATAGGAAGACTGGTCATGTGCTTCCATGGATAAAACGGTGGGATGACTTATTGCTTGCTCACCACTTCCCCTGAGCGAGCTGCTGTCACTGACATTTTAGGGGTTACAGTGAGTCTTCCCTGACCAGGATAAAATGACTGCATCCTCTGGCCTGGCAGATGGATACTTTATGTTATAGATACTTATGGGGGGGGGTGGTTTCAGAGGCTCTGTTGCTGGATCCTTATGACTATGACACACCTATTGTGGCTAATGCTTTCAGTTCCTCTAGCTTTTGCCCTCCCATATGATCCTGTTGGGCAGCAGTCACAGTAGTCTCTAGGCTGGACTATTCTGTAGGGCCCATATCTGGTCCACAGGAAATACTAACACATCCTTTGTCCTTGCAGGCTGGGCAGATGAGGGAGGAGGCAGAACAAATCAGGAGCAACCTTTTCACCACTGCCAAAGCATCTGTCCAGTCTGACTCTCTTGCCTCTGATTTTTCAAACCAGGAGCAAGTACTAGTCCACTGTGCTTATCTTACTCCAAGAGACTGATATCAAGCTCTACAAATAGTCATGTTGAAGCCACTGTCTCATTTTTCCTCACTAGTTTATCATGACAATTTTCAATCATGCAGCGAAACTGAAAAAATTTCCTGTGAACATCAGTATACCCACCACCTATCATTACATTTTACTATGCTCATTTTATTGTATATGTATCCATCTAGTCATCTGTTTATGCATCATCTTATTTTTGATATATTTCAAAATAAATTGCAGACAGCTGTGTACTTTCCTATGAATACCTCAGCATGTATATGAGGAACTAGCGTTCAATATATATTTATATTTTTTCTTTAGTTATACAATTTACATAGAAATTTTGAAAAATATAGGCACCTGTGTAACAAAGGTTTATCACAAGGCAGGTATCACCCTAGAACATTCTTTCATACTTCTTCCAAGTTAATTTCCACACCCTTTCCCACCAGAAGCAACCACTGTTTTGTTTGAGTCTTTCACTAAAGTGGATCAGATTGGCCTGTTATAGAACTTCATAAAAATGAAATCACTCAGTATGTATTCCTTTGTAAATGATTTCTCTGACTTAGCATAACATTTCTGAGACTTATCTACATTACTGTTTGTATCGTAGTTCTTTCCTTTTTATTGCTGAGTGATATTCTCTTATGACAATAGCACAGGTTTTTTATTCATTGTCCTATTGATGCGCACCTGGACTGTTTCTAGTTTTTGGCTAATAGAAATAATGCAAAGCCACTGTCTTGGCTTGAGATGAATAGAAAAGCTCACCGGACCTCTGCTTCTTGGTGATGGGAGGGTAAAGAGGTGCTTGAGAATTGCAGTAAATGAACAGTTCTTTCCCAAGAAATTTCTTCACAAATTATCTCTCTGTGACCTCTAACTTTCTTGATCCTTCTATATCATCACTGAGGGGCAGTCATCAAACTAATTCTAGGCTACCTACTTGGAAATCAACTTTCTATTCTGTTTGACAGCACATTTTGGCATCTACTATCTATGGTATCTTGGTGCCTCAGTTGAAACTTCCAATCTAGCAAACTCTGGTGCTCATTATTCTTGAAATTTCAGCAGAAAGAAGGAGCTGCTTTGGTGCAGAGGGATTAATGAGGCTTATATAGGCTGAACACTTCAGGGAAGCTGAAGAGGAGGAATTTGCTCACAAATAGCTTTGGCTGTCAAGTAGTGCCTCGGGCATATGTTTCTCACATAGTGTCAAATAACAAGACCAACTGCCAGGCTGCTCTTGTCCCTAGCGTCTTGCTGAAGGAGGCTCTTGAATTGCTGGCATCATGAGTTTGTTGATGAAAATGACCTCTGTCAGTCACTGCTAGTGAAGAAAGCCATGAACAATGAAGTAGTGGATTTCACGATCAGCTTTGTTTCTGTGACAGACATTGGGTGGTGCCCTCGTAGCACTTTGCATCGTGACTGGCTGCACTAATACCAAGGAAATGAAGACCTGTGGAGGCTCAAAAGGAGGCATCCTCAGGGGTGACCCATAGATGTGCCCATGGGAAGGTAGGCACTTGTATAAGAAGTGGTAATTCTCCAAGTTACTGTCTTATTTTAAGAACGAGCAAGTGATAAATTAATGATAATCTTGAAGTAAAACTGATTCTGCTTCACTTTAACATGTAAGTTTGCAAAGATCTCAGTTAACCTTGTAAAGTCAGGTCACTAATCCCAAAATGTTGAAATAGTTAGCTCTAAAGGATATTAGATATAAAGAAATGCAAGAGAGCATTTAGATTTAAATGTGCAGTGAAAAGAAAAGCAGAGATGAAGAAAGCTAAAGGACGGCTACTGAAATTATATCTCTTTTGCAATAGGATAGTGGAAGTAGAATGAGACTCCCAAGCCTCTCGAGGATGGCAACAGATACGTAACTGTTGTCCATACTCAACACATTTGTTATTGATGAAGAAGAACATGGTTATCTTGAAAGGCCAGTTAATATCAAGAATATAACTCAGAAATTTTCTCCTTACCTTAGCCCCAATTCAATCTTGAGAACATTTCATCAAATCTTGAATTTGTCTCTAAAACTTTCCCTCGGTCATTATAGAATAAGATTTGATTTCATTTATTTTTACAATTATTAATTTAGTTTTATAAATATATAATTGAATAGCAGATTACTTAATTTATTAGGAAAATAGTGGCTCTTACTGGCTTTTTTTTTTTTTTTTAGGGAGAAAAAATAGTGAGGTTCTGAACATTCTCAGTGTAGTCTCCTTTATGATCTTGAGAATCCTTGGAGTATTTCTTATCCATTCTTGAGATTGACAAATGTTTGCCTGGGTTTAAATTAAATGTTCAGATCCCAGGTAAGATATTTGATCAGAGGATGAGTCATAGAAAAAGTGTCATTGTGTCTAGAAGATGCTACATAAATAGTAGAAGCTTAGTTTAAGTGAATTAAATTATTTATAACTATCATCTTTCTAAAACAAAAGTATTAAAAAAAAAACCACTAACAGATGAAAGTAACTGATCCAGGAGATCAGAGCAATGATAAAATAAAGGTACAAACATGAGGTAAAGCTAGTGATAAAATTAGAATGCAGAATGTATGCTATAAAATTCTGAGGGAATGGTTCCATTATTTGCCTCTGAACTTTCTGATAATCAATAAAAGATGAAAGCAGTTGAGATACATGGTTCAGACATCTATAAGATTAAACAAACCAATTGTTCAAAGAAAGCAATCCATTATTAATTGTTGAGTGTAATTTTACCTGTAGGTCATCCTTAGGAGGACATAAGGTGATGTCCTGAGTGAAGTTCTCAACAATATCCTCATAGCCTTCCTCAGAGTGTGTGGATGGTATAATACCAGCAAGATTCAGTAAAAGCAGTTTGTAAATTTTTCCTTGGGGAAAGAGGGTACAGACAGAAAGGAGCCCCATGTCCATATAGGTCTGTGGGGCTATGGTTCAAACTGAGGATAAATTGTTTCGAATGTTAGGGGACTGGCTGGACTACTTGTCCTTCAGGCAATTTTCCAGAAATATTATTTCCCTCAACCAAAATTTCGATAAGTCTTGAGTGTCAGTGAGTTTGAGGTTATACTCTCTGACAAGCACTTGGACTGGAAATATTCTCTCCCACTTAGTGTGGCTTTCATATTCTGCTGCTCTGAGGATAGTATTGGCATCTTCTCAAGAAATCTGAGATGTTTAATAAGAGGAAACCCTACCTCCTCATCAAGGTGGGTTGAGAAAGTACCCAAGGTCAGTGACATGACTTTCCTTTGAAAGGAAAATGGCATCTGCTCCAACTCATGGGTCCTCTTAATTTGATGTTATAGAGCATGACCATTCTAATGTTAACCTGGAAAATTTTTCCACGTGCCTACTTCAGCCATAAAGAAATCTTAATAAAGTTCTCATAGAATCTTTAAATTGTAACAGTGAATATCTCAGTTGAATTCTTCAAGATAAAGCTGTTTGCAAAACGTACCTGTTAGTAACTGAATGGGTTGATTTTCTGTAGGGGATCACCAGCTTTCAGTGTTGGGGATGAATAGATTGGTCCTTTGGCTTTGGAGAAGTTGGTAAACACACCCTTCTTCCTGACAGCCATCACAAACCAGGCTCAAATGTTTATAGAAGTCATGTATAGATTATAATAGGAAGATATCATATTCAGATGGAGAATTGACTATTTGATAGGTGTGCAAAAATTTTCCACCAAAAAAATATTCCAAAGCAAACAAAATCTATTTCTATCCTCTCAGACCTAGCAAGAACAACAGGTAAGCCGTTTCCATTTTACAGATGGATCTGTTTAGAGAGTAATTCTAAAATGTGTCTTTCTTTTGGACACACGTAATAAGAGTCTGGTTTAGAACATACGTTTCTGACCAACCTCAATCTTGCTGCAAGACTCAGAGGTACTTATAGTAATCATTCAGTAATCAATCAATCAATCAATCAATCAACTAACTACTCCTGCATATCTTGGTGTTTCTTTTTAGTGGTTTCCGTATACTGTGTGTCACAGATGGGCAATCTTGCTATAATTTTTTACAAACTAAGTTAAAAACATATCTGTGAAGGGTAGCTATTTTGTTCTCTCTTTGACAATTCTGCCAGCTTAAATTTATTGATGATTAGTCAAAGACCAATTATTAATTATCAGGATTATCATTAGAGAAAACCCAGGATGGTTTCTTACATTTCTCTCCTCCTCTCCCAAGTGGCCTAGGCTTATGGGCCTGGAACCAAGGAGATCTTAGCCTACTAAAAGTTTAAAAACATCTCACTGGAAGTGTTGGTTGGAAACATTTTTTTTTTTCTGCCTTATCCCCAAGGGAAGCTGCTGGATGGTGCTAAAAAGGATGACTTGGCTAAAGAATCAACTGAAGCTTGCCATTGTGAGGACCTCAATCACCCTGTCACAAGCCCACTGACCTGGGCTGACTTGGCCTGTGTCCCCTGTGGGCCTTTTCATCTCTCTGATCCCCACATTCAGTCTTCTCCCTTCAGGTGGAGGGATGGGCTACCAGCTGTGCTCTGCACCTGCCCATCTATAGCCTGCGTCTGTCCTCACTTGACAGCATACCCCTTAGGTTGGAAGTATAGTGCAGCATCTCCATAGGTGGGAAGATCCCGTGCTGTGGAGTTACTGCACTGTACTTCCAACACGGGAAGGGTAGGCATATATATGTGTACATGTGTGAGTATGTGTGTTTACCAAAATAAGGCCCAGAAAGAAGAGGCAGCTGGGGAAAGATGAATCTTGTATGTGGTTATTGGTAGATAATTACCCCTTGAAAAATAAGATGTCAGTTGTTTTTAGGTAGTAAAAACCAAAGGTGACCTAGTCAAAAAGCAAACTGCATCCCACATCTTTCTTCTGTCCCTGCACGTTGGTGTGAAACATCCTAGTGCCTCTACTCAGGAAGAGAAATGAATATAGGAAAAATTATCTGGGACATAAAAGTCCCACTGCAGGCCAGGAAATTCCCACCACTTAGAGGAAGAATGGACTTAGTGAACTGCTAGGGGGAAGGGTCAGAAGTTGAGAAAGACAGGAGAGGAGGGGATTTCAGGGGGGAAGGCAGGAGGATAGAAGTTGCCTGTTAAAGAACCAGAGGTGGAGGAGAGAGGACATCTGTGTGGAACATTCTTCCATCGCCTGTGGAATGTCTGGCTAGATAAACGATTCTGTGCAGTGTAGTGAGACCTCAAGCTTTTCTAGAGTACAAGTACCAGTTAGTACACTAGGGGGCACAGGACCTGACTTTTTACTTCCTCTCCGCCTCTGCTTGAAATTTTCTCACATAGGGCTGGCCTGTGGCTCACTCAGGAGAGTGTGGTGTTGATAACACCAAAGCCACGGTTTGGATCGCTTATAGGGATGGCCGGTTAGCTCTATGGGTGAGCGTGGTACTGACAACACCAAGTCAAGGGTTAAGATCCCCTTACCGGTCATCTTTTAAGGAAAAAAAAAAAAAAAGAAATTTTCTCACATAGATTCACCTAGGGAGAGCACACAGGGAAGTAAACAAATGGGTTTAGTCTACCCCCAATAAAAGAAACTCACTAATAATTCTTGGAGAAAAAATGCCCAGTGCCCAGGTTACCTAGAGATTGGTATAGAGAAGGGATCACCATTACCCTGCTGTGTACATTTCCCCAGTCTATGGTTATCATTATACCAGTGCCCCTCCCCCACTCCCCATGCTGATTTACTAAAGTGGCTGAACTCTTCCAGATAGTCCCCAAATTGACAGTCGCTCTGCATTAATAGGACTTGTGCTAGTCAGGCATCCCTGTGCATTCCATCTCTTTTTACCTCGCTGTGCCATCTGTCACTGTAATACCTATGTCACTGAGTTTTGAACCATAATACTTATACTTCATCAGCTTCCAAATGGTTCCATGATCTGTCAGCAGTGATCAAGGCAGTGCAATGAAACATGACAGGGCATCTCCAAGAAATTTTTTAGTGAGGCTCAGGGAGGAAAAAGTTGAAGTCTGGGGCCATTTGAAGTCACTCTACCTTGAGTCACTCTTGTGAGGTCTCTGATGTCCTGAAGTGGGTTTATTTTATTTTTTTATACCCTGAAGCAAAAGTTTATATATCTGACTTTAACGTGACATGATAGCCAGATAGAAGCATACTGTATAAAACCCTGGCACACATACCTCCAAACATCTGGGAAGTTGTCTATGTGGGTGGGACAAAGCAAGAGAAAGTTTAGGGTAAGGGATAGGCTATGTGGTGCGGCAGAGGATGGATGTGTTGTGTGTGTGTGTGTGTGTGTGTGTGTGTGTGTGTGAGGGTCAGGGACTTGGGAGTTCGTTAACTTTGAATGGCATGAAACTCAGAGATGTGGGCAGTGAAAGGTCACTAACATTTATTTTTTTAGAAATTGGTATCTTCTAGGCGTTAAGCTAATGCTTGCTTATGTATTATATTATTTAATCCTTAAGAGAATCCATGAGATTAAATAGCAGTATCAGGATTAGTAGTAAATTAAGTAGAAGGATTCCTACTTTTTATAGATAGAGATGCAAACATTTTTTAATGGACAAAGAGACTAGACCTTGATCAAGGTCATATACAATGAGCGGACCAGTGATATGACCTTGGGCGACTTAAGATGTATCAGATTTTAGACTATACGCTGTTTCCATAATAAACCAGGGGTGTGGGTATTAAGTTTTTTTAGCTATGCCTTTGAACTCCATATTCCTCATAACGGTTTTGGGATGGCTCCAATTCTCAGAAACTATTATCTAAATCTGTCTAGCAATATCTTTTCCAGCCTTATTTCCTATCATTTGAAAAACATTTATTCTTTCTTTACCACGGTGGCAGTCTGCCCGGATATAGATGCAATGTATCATTTTCTGTAATAATGGAAGGTGGGCTAGGAATTATCTATAATTTGTTTCTCCATCCAGGCACGTCAAAGTAAGTTATGATGAAAGTGGAGCAGCAACCTTGATCACCTACCGTTTTATAGCTGATGTGATTGTTTTTATGAAGCCTATAACACTTTTAACGCTATAGCTGTGATGATCCTGATTCTCGTCTCAGCAGAACAATATTACAAGAGTTGAGTCAATGCTGATTGCAGAGGGTGAGAGAATGGCTTGCTAGTGACAGGGTTTGAGAGAAAATTGCACAAAGCATACTCCTGTTACCCCCCACAAGCCAACCATGTGGGAACCTTTGGCCAGCATTCTGCTACTTCCATGAATTATTCAGTCTTCTGCTTGGCAGGGGGGGACATGTGTTGCAACCAGGTCATCCTCTGATAACTAGGAATTTAGGATAAAAATCCTTCTAGACTGTTATATTCAAAGAGAAGACGTGGGTCAAGGGTGTTAGTGGAAGCAGCCTCATGGTTTGGGGAGATTTTGGAGCCAGATCCCATATCTGTTTTCCTTTGCTGAAGCTCTTTACTGGAAGGAAGAGGTACGTAGGGGAGCAGGGAAGAGCATTAGCGTGTCAGTCATGGTCCTTTGTATCTAATTTTATTTGAACAAATGTTTATAGAACATTCACTATTGGCTACACTTATGCTAGGTTCCATGGAGAAAATAAAGATGAGACACCATCCCCACTAAGGTTCAGGGATACTGATCCTTAACATTTTTAAATACATCTTGACAAGTGCTATAATAATATCATGAAAATGCACATGATGATGCTTCTACGAGAAGTGATCAGGGAAGACTAGAGAGAGATGCTATTATCTCACGGAGATTGAATATTAGAGTTTACAAGGCAAGACAAAGATGGGGAGGGTACCCTGATCATAAAAGCCAGCATGACCATAAGCACAGAGGCATGGCACATGGTGGAAGGACATACAGTAGGTGTTTATAGGAGTGTGTTGGGAAATTAGGCCTGGAAAATTTAAACCAAAATAATACTGTGAAAAGTTTAGAATGCCATCATAAGGAGTTTGGACTCAATACTGTAGGCGTAAGTCACAGGAAAAGAAATATGAATGAGTGACCAAGTAGTGGCTGTGGTCACTAGGGCAGTAAGGTCCCTTCTAAGGAAGGTGGCTGGATTCCATTCTCCAGATGGTGTTTTTCTCTAGTGTATAAACACTGTATTGCCAAATAATACCTATTTTCCAAGAAAGGCCTGAAGTCCTATTTTTTTTTTTTAATGTGAGTTCTCATGATAATTAAATGCTGGCAACTAATAATTTTTTTTTTGAAACACCTGTGGGCAAACAAAGCCAGTTTTAAGGCTCATGTCTGTCCACATGCCAGTGGTTCATAACTATAGCTGGAGATAAATGAGGACCCACAAATATTTATACTCAGGAAGCCAACTCAATCCTATGTGTTTTTAGAAAGCCAAATCTGGGAGCAGACGGGGCAGGAAGACGACGCTTGCGGCAGGAAGACAGGTGGACAGCTGGTGTTGGAGAGGGGATGAAGGCTTGGGCTTGGGCAGGTGTGGAGGAGAGGGAGCAGAGATGAGAGCCATGAAGCACCTGGTGACCACTCCATGTGGGGGGAGGATGTGGGTGCTACCATAGGTGACAGCAGGGAGGTTGCAAGGCTGTTAACTGTGGGAAGTAAGTAAAAAAGGCTACCATATGTGCCTATAGGGTAATGATTCTATTTTGCTTTTTATGTATTCTACATTTGCTTTTTACAGTATGTGTTATACTTGCTTTCTACTACCTAGTCCATAATACTGGAAGAAATGGCTTGAAATAGTTTTTTTTTTTTTAAAACCAAATAAGTAACCTTTTTCCTGTTTTCCCCTTTGAGGCTCCGAGATGAACTATGGGCATTAGCTGCTTGATTTCAGACTCTTTCCCTGTCTGAAATCACACTGATGTGGTTGAAGCAATGAGCTGAAAGTATTTTAATCCTTGATGGATAGCAGAAGAAGAGAAATTTATGAGTCCAATTCTTTTTAAGTTTGAAGATAATGATTTTTTTCCCTTTTCTGTCTCTGCTTTTTTTCTTCTGCATTTTACATTTTGTGACAGTGAGTCAGACACACTATTATTCTACTCAGCTGTCTTGACATCAGCAACAAATTTGCATGAACTAAGAAAGGGATGCTTCTATGTTATTGTCTTCAATATTAAGTGGTATTTTATGGCAGTGGAGAATTAAGGTGGTCTCTCCATTAGAATTTCTAAATTTGCAGGGGGCTCCTATACTGTCTGCTGATTTGCTTATCTGACCATTGGAATAGAAGAGAGATGAGTTTCTTGGGTGGTGGAGTTGTGACATAGATAGGTGAGTGAATTAATTGAACACTACTCAGTGCACCTATAGAAAAGCTTAATCTGCAGTAGGATCCCGCCTAACATGCTGAATTTACTGGAGAGCTGCTTCCCAAATGTCTCCTATGCAGAATGTTTTTATCTAACAAAAATTAGGACCCATGCTTATGTCTGACAAATTGTCAAAGATCATGCCTGTTTATTTTTCTTATTGCTCCATGCTCAGGCTTTTATTCCTGCACCAAGCAAATTGGGCAAATTCTCGTTAGATTGAGCAAACTATCCTTATACTAGGATGTGGTGAACTCAGTGGATTTTTAAGTAACTTGCAGCACTAGAAGCAAGCAGATGCTTCAGTCGTCTTCACATGTCTCTAGACAGTCACCAACAGTCAAGGACCCTGCCCCTTCTCAATTTCTCTGAAATGATCTACCAGGGATTCATGGGATGTGAAGAAATCTCCAGTCTGTCCCAGCATTATCTTCCTTGTGCCTTAGCAGAAAATAAGCACTTACATAAGAACTGCATGCTGAGAATTTAATAGAGCCTGTGCACACCTGGAAAGATTGTCAGGTAGTAGATGCCTTTGGTGGCAAGTTGACAGAAAACTAGTAAGAGAGTCTATTTCTTCTCTTTTAATGAGAATACATGTTCCCTTAACATCTTTTCATTTTTTATTTTAAAATATGTCATCATTAAGATTTTTTTGAATATGTAATATATGCACATGGCAAACAATTCAAATTGTGTAAATTATTCTTTAGTATTGCTTAAATAGTGGCAAGGACCCTAGAAAGGAAGAATAAAAGAGATTTTATTCCCAGTTCTGCTACTGATGCTTTTGGTACCATTGGGTCAATTATGATACGTTTCTATATCTCAGTTTCTTTACCTGTAACCTAGAAATGGGAATCCTTGCCTACTAACCCTATTGGATTGTTATGAGACCTTAATAAAACTAGTAAGTAAGAATGCTTTATGCCCATAGACAATAAAGGATTTTTGTTATGGTTTCTCCTGTCTTTGTTGATTACCCAGCTAATGTCTTCTGTGTTCTTGTTACAGGCTGGGCGATGATGAAAGAGCTTTCAGTTAATAATTCAACCCTCAAAATAGTTCTATCAGATAAGTGCTATTGTTTTCCTAATTTTACAGTTAGAAAATTGAGGCACGGAGAAACTAAGTCACAAAGTTCATATAGCTGATAATTAGTAGCAAAGTTAATATTTGAACCTAGTCATATTATAAATATAAGTATATATGTATAAATACATCTATGAGAATACTTCAAAAAGTTAGTAGAAAAAATGGAATTAAAACATAATAAGAATCTTCCATGAACATTTTGAAGACCCCTTATATCTATCTATCATGACTGTAACTGCCTTCTCTTTTATTTAATATTTTATGCTAAGCATTGTGTTTATTTCATTAAACACTTTTTAAAAACATTTTTTAATGATTTCAAAATAAATCACGTCTGCAGAGGAGTTACCTACCTACTTCCTATCTACTAGGCATTTATTTTCCCCCTTTTAAAAAATATTATATATAAGGTAAATTTCCTTGTTCACAAGTTTTTGTGGGCATCTGTGATTATTTCTTTAGGAAAAAACCCAGAGATTGAATTGCTATGTCAAAGAGTATGGGCATTTTTAAAGCTCTTGATATGCACTGCCAAGTTGCCCTCTGAAAAGGTTGTGCCAATTTATTCTCCCTCCAGAACTCTATATTCTATTTTCATTAAGATGACAGAGCAATTACAGAAAGGTAGATTAGGACGGGACCTCAAAGATCAGCACGTGTGTGTGCATGCTCACATGTTCCCATATACTACAGACAAGGAAACAGAAGGTGGATAACTTGTCCAAGGGCACAAGGTAAATTAATGGCTGAATTCAAATCTGCCAATTTCTGATCTGGAGCTTTTTTTGATATCATATATAAAACAGTCAGTGATATTGGTTAATGATAAGCAATAGAAAAGGTAGGAAATGCTACGTGGGAGTGGGAATATTATCTTGCAGTCCTCTTACAATCTCATTACCAAATGTCACTCTACCATTTTCTGTTTGTTTTATTCTGATGGCCTCAGAATCTAGTTCACATTATGAGAACTAAGTCAGTCTTGTGCCAAGCAGCAATTTCAAATGGCTGTGGGAAAACCAAGAGGAAGCAAGTGGGGAGAGTTTAGGCCACATTCACAAAGCTCCCTGCAATTATTTTGAGGGTGCATATTTATAGGGTGAACACCAGTTGTTTACAAGACAAATTGTTGCACAAACAACCTAATAGCAGTAGAAATGAAAATAAAATTAAGTTTAAAACATGTAATTCTGCTACTGAATAAAATTATCTTTTAAAATATTTTTTACATGAAGTATACTTTTTACGTAGTTTTAATTATGTCATAGATATACTTTTATATTTTGCTCTTTTCGTCTCTCAAATCATATTCTATAGAAAACATTTGGCTAACCCTGCCTGCAAAATTGTTTTTTTAGTAACTTCCCAGTCAAGTATTCTGCCATATTTAATTAAGCATCCCTCCTTTGTTGGCCATTTAGATTATACCCAAATTTTTAGTATCATTAAATAATGTAGCTAAGATACATAGATTATGCACATATATTTCCCTCTTTGGCCACATCATTTATAACGTCTCAGAAGGGGGATTAATGCCCTAAAAAATACAAACATTTTTATGAGTTTTAATATATGCTGCAAAGTACTTTCCAGAATGATTGGATAACTTAAATTATGTCCATACATATTACAAGCATTTTCAGATACAATATTCAATGATATGTCAAAAAATTTTAAGTCATCCAAGCCAACTCTAGCTTCTGCCTGGGGAGCCATGGCTACCAGCTTTATAGAGGATTTGCTTACAGCATTCTTGGTCAGGTGACTGTCATTGTTTCCCAGCTTGTAGGGAATGTTGCCAGGTGAATGGCTATTTAACTGGTTTCATTCCCAGGTCTGGCTGGATGTTAGCTGACCTCTGCAAGTTTTGGCCTGGACTTTTACTGCCTGGTCTTCCTAATGGTAGAGGTTGGTGGCAAACTTGCTCAATTTGTATACTTATTTGTCTTTCCTCATTCTGGACATAGTTTGAAGTCCCCTGATTAGCTGAGTTGGAATTATTTTAAGGCTTCAAAGGGCTATCTTGAATTCAATAAACAGTCAACAGCTAGCTCCCTGACTACCGCACCATTCTGATTATTTTCTTCATATTAATTAAGTAGTTTTGACTGCACCCTATCTTTATATAAAAGAACACAATAGTTTCCTAGGCATATTTTACCAAACTTCCTCATTGGGTAAATATTCTTAACAGAAATTGGAATGTAGGGATATTGGGGAGAGAAAATTAGCTCAATTTTGTTATTCAATTTGAGGTGCTAGGAGGGCATCCATAGCAAGCACTGGGTCTATAAAAAGAAGACTTAAAAAAAAAAAATAGCAGGCTTGCTACCCTGGAGAGTTGTGGCTAGAGAAAATGTGATTTGTAATTCACAGAGAGGTAGTAGGCAAAATAGTTGTGATCCTTAAAAAGAGAGGGGAAAAAAAAGCATTATAGTATAGAGGTTAAGAATGTGAACTTAGAGTACAGAGTTCAGATGGACTTGAGATAAAATCTTGATTCTGTCTCTGACTCTGTGTCCTTGGGCATGTTACTTAACCTTCAGGCCTCAGTTTCCATTTCTATATAATGGCGGTAATATCGCCTGCATTGTATATTGGATGTGAGGATTGAATGAGATAATGCAACTTATTAAGAATCAATAAATATTATCTATTGTTATTATTATAAAAGTGAGGGCAGAACATTTGCACGTCATCATAGGAGAAGTCAGCAGAAGACATAAAGAATAGAGAGAAAAAAAGAAAACCAGCAGAGGAAAAGAGGGAATCTTAGGAGGAAAGAAAGGAGCAAATATGAGACAGAAGCCAAAGAATGTCAAGAGCAGAAAAGATCTTTGCATTTGATGATGACTAGGTCTCCTATGACTTCCAAGAGAATGTTTCTAGTAGAAAAATTGGGCAGAAATGTCATTGGAGGGCATTAGTCAGCAGTAGGGAATGCTTCCTTAGGACCTACTATTAGCTGTGTGAGTGTCACTGGATTATCTATGGACTTGATTTCATGTGTGCACTTTTGTCCTGCAAACACCAAAAAAAAAAAAAAAAAAAAAAGGTGACTTCCATGGTCATATGAGATGTGCTACTGGTTGCAGCCTTCCTTATATCCTGCCTTATATGTCAATGTCAGCTTTAGCAGCAGGTACATTTTCTTTCTTTGGCCTCATTTTAGCTGCTTATAGGAAAATAGGATAAAATCAGCAGGCAAACGTTGGGTTCAGCACATTCACAAAGAGTGAATGGAATTTAGCTGTTAGGTACCTACCAAACAGCCTCCTCCTGGAGCGAATTCTCCTGCAATTAAAAGAAAGACAGTTAAGTTAAATCCATCCAATCCTTCCATGCTATGGGCTTGTCAAAAAAGCTATTGATTGGAATTAGCTTTCAATCTTGTTTTACCTTTGGCTTTATTATTGCTCTGGCAGTCACAAAGATGAGTTACTTTCTGACATTTTGGTGAAAATTCTGGTAGGACAAACCCCTTAAACTCTAAACGGAAATGACAGCTAAAAGAAAAGTGCAGGTTTTCCCAAATGACACAGGACTATGGCAGGCATACCATCTCTTATAATTTTAGATAATTTGATTTAACCACAAATACAAAAGAAACCAGCCAGAGCCATTTTAATTTTGGAAAAACAATTGAAATCTCTCTCTCTCTTTTACAATTGAAGTCTCTCTCTCTCTCTCTCTCTCTCTCTCTCTCTCTCTCTCTCATATTGTCCTCATAGTTAGGATATCTTTCTGGGAACAAAATATTTCAGACTTTGGGCACTTGTTTGCACTAGCATTTGTTAAAGAAAATCCTGTTTTAGGTTGCTCCTAGGGCTAGTCCACCATTTTTCTGCTGATGACTCAGAACATTGCAGATGCTTTGCTCAGATGCTAAGTCACGTAGTAGAAGCACAGTAAGGGGTCTGATACAGACAGAACATATAATTAGTGTCTCTCCTTGAGAGAGAATCCCATCCACATTTTCTGCATGAGATGATTGGCATTTTGGAGAAAAGTTGCACTTCCTTTAAAATACAGAAAGGGAATCTAAATGTTCTGAGCACAGTCTTCTCTCTGTTATTGACAAAAGGTATTGAGTAGTGGGCTTTATGCTCTCTGTGGCTGAGTTCTAGCATTTATTGGTCTAATGAAAAACCACATAGCTAATATTCTAATCACACAGAGAACTCTATCTCAAAGCTATTATCGTAAAATGGTTTACTGGTGAACCCATACATTCTTTTTCCAGAAAGCGATTTAAATAGTTTTGGGAGACGTTGATGAATGACTCTTAAAGGTTGATTGGAAAGTGATTGTAATAGCACAAAGAAGGAACTAAACAACTGTTTATAGAATCCACTGTATGTGTACAGTATTGCTAGATATTTTGTGGTGGGATTTCTCTGGCTCCTCCGTAGAACTAGGAAGGTAGGCATCATTTGATATTACTACCAGGAATCTCTTCAATAGTCAAGATTCTGCAGTTTCACTGGAGAGAAAGGGGCAGTTCTGCTCACAGCATGTGAGAGATTTATTGCACTTACAATGCACACAGACATGCCCTCATGCCCAGCTCAGGGGCGTAAACCTTTATAACAGTTGATATCAGAGGTGCACACTGGTGATTCCAGGCTGAGTCTGACTTGCTGATATAAGTGTTTGGTCCTCACAGTATTTACAAAAAAGTTATTGTAGATGGCTGGCAGTATTTATAAACTTGGAGATTTTCCACATAAATTTTGATTTGTGCCTCTTGCAAAAAGTGGATAATACAAGGGTAATTCAAAAAGTTCATGTAAATATTTGTATTATCTGTCAATCCTATTTTTCCGTAAACTTTTTGAAGTACTCTTGTATGATAATATCAGGTTCATGTTCCCTTAGGTCACTAGCAACTGGAGTTGAGCAGCAGCTGTCCTCATTAGACAGCCCAAGTGCCTTCCATGTAGCATTAGTGTTGGAAGTCATTTATACAGAACAAATCTCTCTTTATATATCCCCTCCTAATTCAGCTTCTTCCAATCACCATATTATCCCACATCTCATAATAAACAATGGGAAGCATTAGTAAGAGAAGAAAAAGGGTTAATAATCTAATAATTATTTTTACGGTTTCATTCAGGATCTTATTTTTAGGACCTTGAGATAACATATTTGTTCCATCTATCCAGCACATTAAGTAATTCCTCTATGGATCAAGGTGCTCCTGATGTCATGACTCTAGGGGTAATAGAGTAATAATGTCTTCTCCAACATACAGCGTTAATATCCATGATAAAGATAGTGATAAAATCACATTGATCCTATAGAGCAAACACTTGGACCACAAACCATATCCTATGATTGAAAGTCTACAAAATATCCTGAGATAGAAGGAGATGTAGGATGTCACACAAAGTGTAAACTAAACTTGTAGGTAAGGTTTGATTTAGCTAAGGGAGGTCTGTGATCTTGTACTTAAACACCAAGTATCTCTACTTTAAACCCTCTTTTTAAAAAATTATTTTTAATTGACACGTACTAATTGTACATATTTATGGGGTACAGTGTGATGTTTTGATACATGTATGAATTGTATAATGATCAAATCAGGGTATTTGGCATATCCATCATCTCAAACATTTATCATTTCTTTGTGATGAAAACATTCAAAATCCTCTTGTCTAGCTACTTTAAAATACACAATACAATATTATTAACTATAGTTATCCTACTGTGCAATAGAACATCAGAAATTATTCCTCCTCTCTACCCATAACTTTGTATCTGTTGACAAATTTCTCCCCATCTTTGTTCCTTTCTACCCTCCCCATCCTCTGGTAACCACTATTTCACTCTCTTCCTCTGTGAGATCAACATTTTTAGATTCCACACATGAGTGATACCATGTGGTATTTGTCTTTCTGTGCCTGGCTTGTTTCACATAGCAAATTGTCGTTCAGTTTCATCCATGTTATCACAAATGACAGAATATACTTCTTTTTCAAGGCTGAGTAGTATTCTGTTGTGTATATACTCCAAATTGTCTTCATCCATTTAGGTTGATTTCATCAACCTAATTAGGTTGACGGACATTTAGGTTGATTTCATCTCCTGGATATTGTAAATAAAGCTGCAATAAACATGGGAGTGCAGATATCTCTTTGGCATACTTCATTTTCTTTAGATATACACCCAGTAATGGGATTGCTTGATGATATGGCACTTCTACTTTTAATTTTTTGAGGAACCTCCATATTATTATGTTTTGTTTGTTTTTAAAATTTTTATTGGATCATAATTGATTATACATATTTTGGGGGTTCAATGTTGTCATATGTTGATCAAATCAATATTACTTGCATATATATTGATGCAAATCATGCTTATTCTTTATGCCCCTTGTCCATCTCTCCCCATCCCTTTTTCCCTCCCCCATACCCCCTATAATTACCCTAGATTTCTTCTCTCCTTCTGAAAGAGTAATGGTTATTCTGTTAATTTGTTGCCGAGATGATCTGTCCAATGCTGAAAGGTGTGTTCAGGTCCCCCAATATTATCACAGAGCAGATGCTTCTTCTGTCACCCTGGAATGAGCTTTGTGGAGAGAGACATTCTCTTCTTTACTTTGGCCTCTGCTGGAGACTCTCCTGTGTGAATGCACTCCAGTGACTGGCGGACCATCTGTGTGGTGGTTGTGGCATCTAGTCATTTTCGCAGCAGCTGTGGTTATTTTGGTGGCTGTGGTGTGCCACCCACATGGAGGTGATGTTTTTGGCATGCATTGTGGCACTGGCAGTGTGCCTGGTTGTGGGAGGGGAGTCTGATCCCTGACTCTATGCCTCAGGTCCCTGGGCAGGCCCTGAGGTGCTGGTGGCGAGTCTGGGCTGGGACTAATTTTTAGTCCTTTGCTTACTTCTAGAATAAGGGAACTTCCTGTGGGGACCAGTACTTGAGCTGTGTGATTTAGCAAAATTGCTGCTTTTCTGATGATTCCCTAGGGGAGTCTTTTGGGAAGCTCAGGTTTTAATGGTTGACTTTTTATTTACAGGTACTTTTGGCTCTCCAAAGACCCAGTGCACCTGGGTTGTGTAGAAACTCTGATCTGGGTCTGAGTCTTTTCATCAAACTGCACCCCGTGCAATTCTATATTCCTGACCAGTCTCCTCTGAGTGGTCCTTCACTGACTGGCATGCTGGTCAGCTGTCCTTGCTGTGCCCGTGTTCCCCTGATGGGCTCATCTCTCCCACTGTCCATGCTCCAAACACTTCCCATGGGATGGGCTGTGTGCTGGTCTCTTGCGATGACTCAATGGCCTCTGAGTGGCTCCTTTTTTTTCAGTTGTTGTGGCTCCTTGCTCCTATATGGGTCCATGGGAACACTATTAGTACTCCTGCTGGCCTGGGGGCCACCAAGGCCCTGTTCTCTCCTGCTTCCTCCAAGTGACTTCATCTGAAGGGCGCAGCTGCAGCTTTTGCCAGCTCCTGTTCTGTGTGCTCAGCAGCTCCAGCCTTAAAGTGGCCATGGCATGAAATGGTTGAAGCAGTTTTTTCTTTCTCTCATTGTAGCTTCTCCTGCCTTCACGCACTCCGTAGGTCTCTCCTCCACTTCCCCTGAGCTCTAGCAGCCCCAGCTTGGCTGTTGTTGCTCTTATATAGTTGTAAATTGATTGATTTGTGGGAGAGTGATGCTGGGGACCATCTATTCCACCATCTTGACCAGAAGCCTCCATACTGTTTTTAATAATGGCTGTACTAATCTACCTGACCACGAACAGTGTATAAGTCACCTTTTCTTCACATCCTTACCAGCATTTGTTATTTTCTGTCTTTTTGGTAATGGCTATTCTAACTGGGATGAGTTGGTATCTCATCATGGTTTTGAGTTGCATTTCCCTGATTAGTGATGTTGAGCATTTTTTTTCATAGAATTGTTAGTTATTTATATGCCTTCTTTTCAGATATGTCTATGCAGGTCTTCTGCTCATTTCTTAATCAAATTATTATTATTATTATTTGCTATTCAGCTGTTTGTGTTCCTTATATATTCAAGATATTATCCCATTTTCAGATACATAATTTGCAAATATTTTCTCCTATTCTGCAGCTTGTTTCTTTACTCTCTTGATTGTTTCCTTTTTAAGCCCTCTTAATGTTGTATTACTGTAATTTTTATTCTACAAATTAGGAAGTCTAGGTAGTATATTTAATCTGAACTGGAAATTGTAAGCTGGGTTTTGAACCCTGACAACACATTATCTATATCTATATCATATCTATATCTATGTCTATGTTTAATATGTCTGTGTCTACATGTATGTCTGTGTTTATATGGTCTATGTCTATGTTTATATGTCTATGTCTGTGCCTATCTATATTATACATACACACATGGTTTTATTTATTTAAATCACATTCATTGTCAGAGTTAGACTTAAAAGTACTATTACCTCTAGCAACATTTTTACATACTTTAGTATCTGTAGGTATGTGCTCGTTCTGAATCACCAGGAAAATGTTGGGAGAACAGCCATTAGAAGACTTCACTGAACATGATATACATTGGCATCACGAGAGTAGGTAATGTGATGCCTAGATGACAGCTCAAATAAGAAAGAAAGTGTCAGAAATGAACCTACAAATGGGGCTCTCTCCCATCCCTAATGTGAAAGAGTTATTAAAAAATACATCACTTGCTCATCTCATGAGACCTTGACATGCACTGGTCCAACAGCATTTTAAACTTCCATTTGTGTCAGGGTTTCTGTCTGAGTCTCCTGTATCTACAGCCTAATGGGTAAGATAAAGAATTCCAGCTTTATTGACTATACCATAATGTCAAAGGGTAGCTAAGATAAAGGGATGCAGGGCTCTACAGACTAATAAGAGAACCATATAAGGTAATTAAAGGAAGGGAAAACAAGTTGGCTGTAGATCCCTGGCCCTCAAGCTGGGTGCCCAATAGAGTACTTCAAATTTTTAGGATATCTTTTTTTTTTTTTTTAAATAAGCCTTCCTAACACCTAAGACATCAAACTGTATGCAAAGAGGACTGTTTTTGACAAAGGATAAGATTTGAGTCTTAATGCTGCCTTTATCAGCAATATAACTTTGGGCTGTTGCATTAATCTTTTTCATTCTGTTTTCTTATCTACAAAATGAGAGTGATACATATTGCACACAGGTATTGATATTCAACAATGTAACCCACCGATATGTACAATCAATTATGTTTCAATAAAAAATAAAAAACAAAATGAGAGTGATAATAACACTTATCTAACTTATAGTTTTTGTTTGAGGATTAATTAACATGAATAAAGAGTCTAAAGCAATGCTTAACATTATAATATATGCTAAAATATTTTTGCTTCAATTCTTCTCTCTATGGAGCTATGTATCACTACAACTGGTTTCAGCTGCGTGCAGCATTTTAATAAAATGGGTTTATGCAATGAAGAATATTTATTATCTCTCATAGTAAATCCAGAGGAAGGCTGTTTCATGATTGAATAAATCAGTAATTCAAGGATGTCAGGAATGTAAGTCAGCTTCTTTATCATGATCATGTTCTCAAGAAGGCTGCAGCAGCTCTAAGCATCTCGGCCTTACATAAATAATATCAATAGGCAGGGAGAAGAGAATGTTTGAATTGTTTTCCTCTTTTGAAAAAGGTAAAACTTTTCCAGAAGACTTTACCTTGTCTCATTGGCCAGAGTAGAGTCACATGTTCATGTCTAAAGCAATCATTAGCAAAGGAGATGGAATCATCATGATTAACTTACATTGATCAACAGTCAGTTCTTGAAGCTGAGGAATGAGTCGACTTTCCTGAACATATGGAGAAAAGAAAGCAGTGGTGGTGATGGGGAGTGGCTGTAGAGTAGTGCATTAGTCCATTTTGTGTTGCTTATAACAGAACACCTGAAACCTGAAATTTTATTTTCTATAGTTTTAGAGACTGGGAAGTCCAAGGTTCAGCAGGCACATCTGGTGAGGGTCTTCTTGGTGGGGATTTTCTGAAGATTCCCACAGGGTATCTCATGATGAGGGTGGCAAAAGTATGCCTATTAACTCATGAATAGATTAACCCATTCATGAAATCATAGACCTTATGATCCAATCACTTCCTAGAAGTTCCACCTTTCAAATGCCATATTAGGGATTAAGCTCTAACATGAGCTTGGAGGGACATTCAAACCACAGCAAGTAGTTATCCAGCAGGATTTTCCTCATGCTTTTATAAAAAGCAATTTTTATAATTACAAGTCATCTTTTTTAGCAAATTATAAATAATCCTTTCCTTTTTTCTTCAGGGTGTCTTTGGAAAAAATTGAGGGGCACATGGATTTTCACACCTGCATTTCCATTCCAGCATATGGTTGCTACTTTTGAACTTTTTTTTTTTTTTAAGGTCAGATACATTTTTGGTAAAAACATAAAAGGAGATTTAGCATAGTAGTAGTGATGGAAATAACAGGAACTATGTTGTAAGAAGGAGGTTAACAATCCCAATAGTCAGATCTGAGGAGCCACAATTAAATATTGGATGGTAAAGATAAATAGACTGTGCTAATATCTTCTGGAAGATTATCAGAACCTATTTCTAGATTTTTGTGTCTTTTCTTCCAGTATTTCAAAGTGATTTAGCTATTATATTACTTCTCCATTTTGCTAAGCTGGAAAGAGTGACAGTTGAAATGGAAGGAGAATGTTGCATTTTCAGGAACGAACATATTTTTATCTAAATCAACCTATTTTGGAGACTTGAATAAATGAATAGGGATTATAAATTTCTAAGGAAGGGGATTTTTAAAAAGGAAAGTGTTATAATTGCCCTTTGAAAAGCAAGTACTAAACAAAATATACAGCATATGTTATTTTGAGCAGTTGCAACAAAGATGCATTGTATTTCTCAACAGAGTTTAAAAAAAATTTTTTTTTTGTTTTAGTTTTTGTCATTGTACGTGTTTATGGGCACAGTTTATTGTTTCAATACATGTATATATTGTATAACGATCTAATCAGAATAGTTAGCATATCTATTACCTAAGCATTCACCTATTTCTTTGTGGTTGTGACATTCAAGATTCTCTTTTCTGGCTATCTTGAAATATACAATACAATATTATTACTTATTGTCACCCTAGGGCACCAGAACTTATTCTGCCTATCTAACTGTAACTTTGTAACTTTGTACCAGTCTACCAACAGCAGAGGTTAATTTTAAGAATGTTTTTCCTTCAGTGCATTTTTAAGACAAAGAGGCTGAGTGTTAATTATGAATCCAGAGTTCTTAGGAGGTATTAGAAACAAATCAAATAATTAGTAAGAATTTCTGATTCTAATGTAGAATACTGAGAGAGGCATCTTTAAACAAGATGTCTGATTATGGGACATAGTATTGGGTTGTGGTTTTAAGCATGAGTTTTGGAGTCAGATTGTCAGGGCTCATATCCTGGCATTGGAACTTTCTTAACACTGTGTCCTTGGGTTTGAATTCTGTGTCTCAGTTTTTTTTTATTTGTAAGGCATATAATTATAGTACTTCCTTGACAGGGTAATTGCCAGATTTAATTAGGCAAAGTATGTAAAACAATTAGTACTGTGCTTTTCACACACTAAGAGTTCATTAATTTTAGTTGCTGTCATTTTTACTAACCATAAGAATAGAAGAAAAAGATTGAACTCTGGATGTTAGACCCCAAGGATGCCCTTGCTGACTTTTACATCTTTCCTGTGTCAGTAATGGCCAGAGATACAACTGTAGGGTCCCCTCATTATGAATCATGAGATAGGACCTCTGCATGGGCAATCTGTGGGCTAGGAGGAGCCATTATCACTGTGTCTGCCCCTCACCTTGGAGAATGCTAGGGCCAAAGCCTCTTTTGAGTCTAGGGACAGAATCTGCATCTTTTATTGTCCCATGTACCTTGAGTAAATTTGCTTTTGCTTCAGAAGCAGGGTGTGAGTACTTAATTTGACTTGGTCCTCATGGGAGAGTAAGAGAGGAGAGTGAAAGAGTAAGAGAGGAGAGTGAAAGAGTAAGTGTGAGAGTATGAGAGGAGAGTGAGCTGAGTCCACTGCTTCAGTGGTTAGTCCTTCCTATGCACCTGTTCCCTGTTCAAAACTTTAAGTTCTGGAGCCTAACACCATAGTACCTTAAACTTGCTTAAAAGCAGGTGACACAGTGGCTCTTGAGATTACCCTACTGATGTATAAGAGCATCTGCTCTAAGAATACAGAAAGTTTGGTTAGAAGAAAAATGTCCTGAATGTCCCATATGTCTTCTGTGCAGTTGCTCAAGAGGTGGTCTTTCCCATTTAGTCCTTGAATGAATACCGCATTCTATAATCCAGATACTCCTTCTCCCATCTCTCTAGTTTAAACCCTTGCTATTGCATACAAAAGGAGATAAACCAATAAAACGTATGCTAATAAAACCAGTGAGGTGGGAGATGGGATGGAAAAGTGTATCAAATCATAGATTTCTATTGAAATATACCATTAAGCCACATTATGGACTTTAAGTGTTATGTAGGCCAACCCTTTCAATTTAATGATGAGGATATCAATGCATGAAGGGGTTTTGTGAATGGCTGAAGGTCCTCATTCATTTGTCTTTAACATAGATTTACTGCGTTGTTTCTTTGAAATTGAACTCCTTCCACAATTTCATAGCCTTCCATTGATAAACACACAGCCCATCACACCAAAATTAGATAGACTAAAATGAAATGATGAATATGGAAATATTTTATATAGTCGCTTCTAACTCATAGTAGGTGATAACAAAATGTGTCCCCTTCTCCCTCCCTGCCTCATTTCCTTCCTTCCTCCCTTCTTTCCTTAGTTTCTGCCTTCTTTCCTTCCTTCCAGATAGTTCAGATTGAAGATAGGAAGGCATTCAATGGTAAATATTAAATTAACAAGCCTTGTTCTCCTGCTGGTTACAGGGAATAGTTTCTTGTCTCTGCCAACTTCAGTTGATCTTTGCAATATTAGTAAGGTACTTTAATTTGTTTTCAGGAGGCCTTGAAAAACCCTTGTTAATGTTTTTTTTTTTTTTTTTTGCTATTCCCCATTTTAGCCAGGCCAGAAAATTTATCCACTGGTCTCCCAGCACTTCCTGCATGTGGAAAATGTGGGGTAGTGTGTTTGGACTTATGTAGTACCAGATGTTATCTAGATGATTATGTTCTGTCTTGAAGAGTGGGAATAAAAATATTTTCTCACGAACCTACCAGGAATCTCTCAAAAAACACTTTATGCAGGTACAAGAATCCTTAGCCTTTGAAAGAAAAATGGACCTGACTTTGCCTCTTGCTTCTAAATGGTTTTTGAAGGGCTGTATGTCAGTTTATTAAGAGAAATCACTGGTTTACTTCATCAAGATTGTTGATGGGCCAGTTTCCCAGCAGGGCTCAGAGACATTTTCTTCTTCCCTACCCCTTTCCTTTTTATTTATATTGAAGCTCTGATCTATTTAGGGAATACAGGAGAGGAAGGAAGACATCTGGTAATGTAATTTTCCAGTAAAGATTGAGAATTTCATCCAAGAAATCTTTCTAGCCCAGTTTTGAACTGCCTATATCTCCTCACCAGGAGTAGATATGCTCGAGGGGGACAGGAGCCAGATGTGAACACTTTGGTCCATATTTTATTCCTTCATGGGATTTCCTTTCATCTTTAATCCAGGCAAAATTTAAGAATTCCTTGCATTCAGAGTAAGCCAGTGAATTGAGAAAACAAATCTACAGATCCTTTCTTGTGCCCTGCTCATACAAGATTATAATTTTTATGTTTGAAGAGCTAACTCTAAGGCACTGTACTATTTGTTGGGAAGCTTTCATTTTTGCTCAAACCTAATTGCTCAGGAATGGGTTAATGGGCCAATTTATGAAAACAAACTACTTTGCAGAGATAGAGAAGAGGAGATTGGGAGGGAAATAGAGTAAGAGGAAAAATATGAAAGTAGAAAGCTAGATGATATTTTCATTTTGGGGTTGAAACATGTTTTAAGTTGGTTAAATTAGCCTATAAGCCCTGTTACTGTTAGAGGTATATAAAAATATAATAAAAGTGGATTAATTGATTGTATTTACAATCAATTAATAGAGGAGATAGAAACATGGATCTTTATCAAATATTGTTTCAGAAAATATGTCATGGATGCTGAAAAGCAGGGAAATACAAATGAAAACGACACTGAGATATCATCTCACCCCACTTAGACAGGCTGTTATCAAAAAGACAGAGAAATAAGTGCTGGTGAGGATGTAGAGAAAGTGGAACCCTCCTACACTGCCAGTGGGACTCAAAATTAGTGCAGACATTATGGAAAACAGTATGGAAGTTCCCCAAACAACTATAGATAGAACTGCCATATGATCCAGCAATCCCTCTGCTGGGTATATACCCAAAGGAATAGAAATCATCCTCTCAAAGGGATACCTGCACTCCGTGTTTATCACAGCTCTATTTATAATAGCCAAGAGTTGGAGCCAACCTAAATGTCCGTCACTGGATGACTGGATAAGGAAAATGTGGTACACTTACACAATGGAATTCATAAAAAAGAATGAAATTCTTCCATTTGCAGCAACATGGATGAAATTAGAGAAAATTATGTTAAGTGAAATAAGCCAGGCACAGAAAGAGAAATTCCTCATGTCCTCACTCATAAGTGGGAGCTAAAAAAATAAACAAATAAATAAAAATGAAAGAAAGATGCAACAATCACAATAATACATTGAACTTCCAAAAGGAGAGAACAAAAGGGGTTACCAGAGGCGAGAAGTGGGGAAGGGAAGAGGGGGGTAAGGGAGGAATTGGTAAAGGGCCCCCAAAATAATTACATTGTGTAATGTTGAATATACTAATTATCCTGATTTGAGCAGCACATATTGCAGAGAAGTACTGATATTCAACGCTGTACCCCACAGACATGTACAGTCAACTATGTTTCAATTAAAAAAAAGAAAGAAAGAATTAAAAGAAAAAAAAAAAAAGAAAAAAAGAAAAGTTGGGGCCTGAAAGAAATTAGGAACAGCCAAAACATAGAACATTATAAGTATCAAAAACTTACTGGATGTAGAAAATATGTATGTCGGATATGAATATTTTCTTCTATTAGATTATAGTACTTGCCATAAGCTACATCAAAGGCTCTTCTGGTGAACTATGCAACAATCTGAGGAACCATATGGTAAATTACCCATAATCATGATTGCAATTTCGTGTGCCACATTCTCAGCCGCACTTTTTACTCCAGGCGCTACTATGGTGATCAGGTCCAAACAGACTTTGGTTCCACGCAGGAGCAAACTGATAGTGTCTTGCTTTGGGCCTATACTTCTCACTTCCTTTCCTGTAGATCCTTTTATATCAAGAAGAAGAACATCTGCTCTGCATTCACATATGTCCAACATGGAACTGTGGCCAAGTTAATGCCCATAAGGTTACCCATGAATAATGGGGACAGGAACCTACAGATAAATGCTTCCCTCCTTTGTACCCCAGGTGGACAGTTCTGAGATTCATTCATAAATGTTCTCAGAAGATCCCAGAGAACTGCACACCAGTTGCCTGTAGTGATGAGCAACAGAATAACACCTCCTTGCTTTTGCTTTCTTCCTCCTTCCCTGTCCTCCACATCTGTCACTCCCTTCTGCTCTCTGGGATTACTTCCCAAATATAAAATACAGCTTTTCCTTGAGCTCTGTTTTCTGGAGAATGCAAGTTAAAATGATGCATTAATAGTGAAATTTTAGTATGCCTTGTGCCCCATCTGCTTTATAATCAGTTTCTCATTTTGTCTTCACAGAAGCCCTGTGAAATAAGGTAGTTTGCCTATTTCATAGATGAAGAAACTGAGGCTCAAAAAGTTCAACCAATTGCTAGTTGTGGCACTGCTAATATGTGAATCTAAGATTCAAATCTTTATTATAGATCCAAAGCTCATTCTTATTCTTTCATCCAGGCATTTCAAAGTCAAATGCCTTCAGGGGTCAAACAGGTAATGTAAATGCATGAAAGTGTTTGTGTATAAGACAATAAAGCTTGGTGGGAACATGGCAAAAATGAAGAGCACATGAAATACTTAAATATGTCTAAATTCAACTCACGTAAATAAAGCTAGTCAACACGTGCAGACTATTTACTATCTCTGTACCTGATTCTTATTTAGGGGAGTGGAATAAAATAAAAAAGTCTTAGAAATTAGTATTTTCCAGTTTTAAAATTGAGATTAAACATATTACTCTTCCAAAGCAGGCTTATATCCTGTCAGTAAACACTATGTTTTATGTAAACGGGTAGGGTATTAGAATCTGGCATTTTTGAAAGGTGTGGTTGTAGTCATCTGAACAACATAATTCTCACTGGAGCATACAGAAAACAGTGGAAATGCCATTTTCTTTAAGGTCTATAATGGTAATTTAGTTTCTTAGTGTCTTTGGTATCCTGGACCTTATAAACAAGTATGACTTAAAATCATTTTTTTGAATGAAGAAATGATATGAAATTTTAAGAGAAAGAGGTAACTGTGAACAATGATGAACTCGAGATAGAAAAGAAAATGATGGCAGGGGAGTTAATGCATGAATCTTCCTTTCATGGAATTCAGGGGACGTGTTTATTGCTTTGGCATTTGCACTGTCATTTACGTGGGGAAGTGACTTCTAGGAAACTGGAGAATCATACCCTTCTCCACCTCCATTGGTATCCACACTGGTTTTGTTTAATATACTGTCTTTTCTCCTACAAAGAGGAATGAATGACCACCTATAACCCCTGGCTTATACACAGCTGTTATGCTGAATATCTCAGCACATTTTCAGTCTTTCTTTTTTTTAAAAAAAGTTATCTACCAATCTATCATCCATGTATTCATTTATTTTAACATTTGTTCTAAACATGAACAGATAAAGTGTATAACTTGACTTTCTCTTAATCGAATCTACTTGTTTTTGGTTTTAAAATATTTTATTTAGAACATTTGAAGTTTAAACACAATTATAAAAGCAAAGGAAACTAAGCTTCACTTTCTTTGGTCATTTGGCTGTACTTACTACCAGAATTTTAAAACAAGGGTTGTAGTTTAGCTTAGTTAGCCATGAAAGTTTTCTTATCAACATTTGTTTAGTATGGGATTCTGAATCAAGATGGTGGAATAGATGGTCCCCAGCATCACCCTCTCCCACAATCAACCAATTTACAAATATTAAAAAAGGAAAAACTGCCAAGCTGAGGCTGCTAGAGCTCAAGGGAAGAGGAGGAAAGACCTACAGAATTCACAAAGGCAGGAGAAGCCACGATGAAAGAAAGAACCACTCCAAGCATGTCAAGCCCCAACCACTTCAAGGCTGGCCCTGGTGAGCACATGGATCAAGAAATGGCAAAAGCCACTGCTGTGCCCTTCGTGTGAAGTTGCTTTGAGACAGCAGGGGGAAGAGGGCCTTGGTAGCCCCCAGGCCACCAAGACCACTAACAGAGTGCCCATGGACCCACATAAGAGGGAGGGGCCACAGACAACTGAAAAAAGGAGGCACCCAGAGGCTAGTGAGTCATTGCAAGGGACCGGTGCATGGCCTGCCCCAAGGGAAGAGTTTGGAGTGTGGGGGATTGGCAAGATGGCCCACTGGGGAAACACTAGGGCACAGTAGGGACAGCTGATCTGCCTTCCCATCAGCACGGACCTACTCAGTGGAAACAGATCAGGAGTATAGATCTGCATGGGTGCAGTTTGCTGAAAAGACTCAGGCCCAGACCAGAGTTTCCATATAACCCCAGTGTGCCAGATCTCACAAAACCTGGAAGTGCTTATAAGGTCAACAATTAAAACGTGAGCTGCACAAAAAGCCTCCCCCAGGGAATCAGCAGCAAAGCAGCAATTTAGCCCAACCATAGGGCTCAAGTGCTGGTTCCCACAGGAAGTTTCACTATTTTAGAAGTAAGCAAAGGACAGCAAATTAGTTCCAGTGCAGAGTTTAAGTGGTGGGGGCAGCTAATAATTCAACACAGAACGGAAAGAAAACACAAAACACCCACAGATCAAATACAAAGTTCTCATGTTAACCAGAAAAAGTCTCACTTCACCAAAGAACACCTATAAAACCTAGAACTACCAGAAGACCCCCAAGCTCCTAAGCCAGGGAAGAGAGAGGGCCAAGGGCCTCAGCCTTGCCCCCCCAATGTCCACATCCAGCCCAGCGTCAACCACAAGGCCACAGCTGGAAGCACCCAGGGCTCCCCTGCCAGAATGAGTCAGGTGCCGCAGGCCTCAGCCATGCCCCCCTTTCCTCCTCCTCCCACTATATTCCCTTCCCTTTCCATTCTCTCCCTCCCCCCAACTGCTCTACAACATCTTAGAATGTAAAAAAAACCCAATAAATTAATTAATTAAAAAATTTATTTAGTATGTCTTCTTCATAAAATCATTTCCCAAGATTAAGCATTAAAATTTCCAACAATATTAATAAAGTTCGAGGACTTTCTAGTGACTAATACTGCATCCACATATTCAACAAATATTCAGGTAGCTCTTACCATAGGTTAGGCACTATGTGGGGAGTTGGGGATACAGAGGAGAGTAGGATAGTCTTGTTCTTCAAGTACTTTGATGTTTTGGGAAGGAGAAAAGTATATTCACATAAGTGAAGCAAAGGTAGATAGATTATACAATGGCAAAATGGAGGTTCATAGGTTAAATTTTACTTTTATCTTTTTAGTCATGCAAACAATTAAATTAAATTAATGGCAATACTTTTTTTGAGCGAACTTTCTCCAGTTCACCACAGTCCCTATTTATTGCTTTTGCCCTTGCTGCTTCCCTTGTTTGTATTACTTTCCTGGATTCCAAAGGTATGAGTCTATAAACTCTGAGTGCTATGACAGAAGACAGTATAGCATATAATGGAAGAAGAAAAGACAGAGGAGTCATTTATTTCATTATGGATCAAAATGGCTTCATAGATGAGGAAACACCTGTAGTTACAAGTATTACAAGTAGGTGGGGTAAAGGTGTCTGTGGAAAAATGAGAAGGGTATTCCGGCTGAGTCTCCAGGATAAACAATGTCATGGAGACTTGAAGTATCACAGCCTTTTGCATTAATCTATGAGTGTGTCTCTATTCTTGGAGTATGTGTGGAATAATATAATAAAAGATAGAGTTGGAATGGTGTGCAGAAACCTTTCCTATCTATGCCCCTGTTAATAGAAACATCATATTTTCAGCACTGCTTCAGAGGTTCTCTGAGTGCAGAAATTATACTTTATACCTTTTTTTAACTTTACTGTACGTAGTGCAGGATCTTGGGAAGGAGGTGGCTTATCCACATCAAAATAAGTCAAAGGAATCTACTTACTTGGTGGATACCAAGAAAAAGGTCTAGGAATGTCAATATGAGTCTTTTGGTACAATGAAAAAAATACAGAAAAGGTCAAGGTCAAGGGTTCAGAGCCCCATATCAGCCAGTCACCAAAGACAAACAAACAAACAAACAATCAAACAAACAAATAAATAAGTAAACAAACAAATAAATAAATAAATAAAAACAAAATATGGAAAAGTGAGAATAATATAAAAATATTGTCCAGACAATTGTTTTTAATGAATATTTGAAGTTTTCTTTAAGATTTAGCACATAGTAAAACATTGAAAGGATTAGCTAAAAACAACTGAATCCGTTCTAATAAACTGCATATTTTTTAAGTAGGTAAACTGAGAATACTTAGACATAGATGTAGACATAGACATTCCATCTACTTTTATTCCAGAAGGCATCTGAATGCCTGAAGTCCTTTCATGGATTAGAATGCTCAAGACAGAGGGCTGGTTTGGTGTCAACCAGCAGCTCCTTCTCACTAGGTTATAGATGAAAAGCCATCAGGGGCTGATGAAATGTCTGGGTGGACTAGGTTCCTATTTTAATTTTTTAAATTTAACATCCCTTGCTAATATATTTCAGTTGATCCATATTGGTCTTTATTGAATGAAGCATTTTTTGTATAAAAACTGATATATGAATTGGAGTGTATCCTGGCCTGTTTTTATGCAACTACAAAAAGTTTGTAATTAAAATTCAGTGATGAGTCTTACTCTGTTACAAACAGCTAACCAAACAGATGCCTTTAATGTTGGCTATTTTTATTCCTTTTGATTTTGATATAAAATTGTCTAATGCAGAGTTGAGACTTCTTAAGTGCAAATACTTTGCAAACACTGTGACAGCCTGTGATGGTCTTCTGCCTTTGCAGGAGAGATGAGTTTATAGACTCCTGCATGCCTTTCCTCTCCCCATCTCCCAAATTTAGGTAGAGGAAGTATGCTTTCTGGAATAAATAGTGCCTGGAACATATTTACACATTGCTTAACTTTTTCTCTTTGGCTCTTTCTTGCCTTCCTCTATTAAGTGTTTTTCCTCAAATGCTAGAGCAGAGTTTAATACTTTGCATTTACTGAGAGTTTTGCTTTATTATTGTTTCAAACCTGTTACATGCTGGGAATTACACTCCTTCCAAGTTTACACTTACTATATTTTTAATCGTTAGATGACTGCACATTTGATAATCACTTAAGTGGGCTGAATAGAGTAAAGCATGAGAAAGTCACCTGAAAAAAAAACAGCATGCAAGTTTGTAAGTACCAATTTTAACACAGTAATAATAACTGATATAAGATGAGATTAAGTATACATTTAAAATTGTTTATTCTTTGCTTTTCAGTGGACACAATGTCCAGGTAGTATTTTTGGTATTTACATCCTGAAGTCTCAAATGTTTCAGTGTTAATAGTAAGAGTAAAAATAATGGTTATTGTTATCATCATGATAGTTTAATGAAACTGCAGGATGACAATAGAGCCTTTTACAATTACAAAGCTGGTAATTTGAAGCCAGAAATATCAGTGTTGACAGGTCTGCCTCTTTAACAGCCCACGGAACTTGTATAACAGTTGTTTATTTGTCCTCATTAGAGATGATGATACATAAATATCCCTGCTCTTGTCTTACTCGGAGGTCTTTAATAGAACATAAAAAACAGCTGACATGAGGATATGGGGACTCAAGGGGAAGAGAGGAGGCAACAAATGTGAAAGCACCTGCTTCTTTAACCACATGCAGATGACGTCCTAGTGATTCCAACCAGGGATGGCAGGACAAATGAACTCTCTTGTGCCATTTCGGAAAAGTGCACATTTATCCGTGTATTTCTGTGTAACTCATGGACATGGTGGGTTATATCAGAAAGCGTGTAGCTTTTGGAGTCAGACAGCCCCAAGTTCAGAACCTGGCTCTACCAGTGACTAACTCATAGACTCTTTAAGTCCCTTACTTCTTGAGTCACTGGCACCTCTAGCTCCTTAATTCCTCTTCCTCCTCTAAGTTTATCATCACTTTCAGGGTTTTCCTTCACTTGCAGTTTAGCCAGGACCTCATGGTGTGCTGCTTCTGCTACTCTTACCAACACCCTTAGCATCCTGATCTTCTTCTGCATGCACCCTGCAAACTCAGGCTCATTCAGACATCCACTTCTCATTCCTGTGATGCTCATCTGGAGACAAGAACCCACTTGATCACACTGTCACAGAGCTTGCTATTTCCTTGCTCTGCTCCCCAACTTCAGCGAGGCTCCCTGGATCCCTTGAAAATCCATCTAATGCTTTGGTGCGTTCCTGCTCCTTTTACCCACACTGGGTTGCTGACCTAACTGTTGACCACTCTTCTGAATGTCCCATACCTACCGCCTCACTCTCAGCAGAAGATCTTGCCTCTGACTGCAGAGACCTTATTGGGACTCTCAGGCAGAAACTCTTCAGCCTTCTGTAAGAACCTGAAAAATTATCTATATCTGAACCCACCTCACCTCTTCCATCCTGCCTCAGAAGAACAGGTAGGCCAAGCCCTTCTGTGCTTTTGATACAATTTTTTTTTTCCATCCAGAATCATGCTCCTTAGTCCTCTCTCTCCCACAACTACACTCTCTGTCTTTTGGTAATTCCTTCATAGCTAAATACATATTCAAAGAATTCTTCCATCAATCCTACATTCCACTTTAGCTACTGTCCCATTTTTCTCCCTTGAGTCCCTAAGGTTCTGTGAAGCAGAGTCAGTTCCAAGGGTCACAGTATCAAATGTCTAGTGGAGACTAGAGAGGCAGTAATGGCAATGAGTGCACGCATATGAATGGAAGGTAATCGTGGCCTCACCTTTGTCTGAAGTTGACAGTCTGTTCTGTCTTTTTCTGTCGTATGGGAATGGGAGTCCAGTTTGGCCAAAACTTCTGATTTTTTTCCCAAGGAAAGCAGGAAATCTGGATATCTATTTTAAATTTTTCAATGTTTAAAACACTGTTCAGTCCTAATAAAACACACATGTGGGCTGAATTTAGATTATGGCCCTCCAATTTTTAATTCTTGGCCTACACTAATTACCTTGCTGTCTCATCTTATTTAATCAACTTACTACAATCAATTTTCAGCCCCTAACCCTCCTCTGAAACTGCTTTTGACCAGTACTTCTCAAAGGTTTATGTTTCTATGAATCTTCTGGGGATCCTGTTAAAATGCAAGAATAAATTCTCACTGTAGATTTGGAGTGGGGCCTGAGTTTTGCATTTCTAGCAAGCTTCTGCATGCTACTGCTGGCTGGTCCAAGGACCACACTTTGAGGAGCACACCTTCTGAGGACCTGCTCATCTTTAGAGATTTATCTCAAGATAAGCCATTTAAGCCTTTTTTCCCCCTACAACTAGTAGAACTAACCATTTCTTTCTCTGTACACCTGCTGTATCCTAATCCAATCTCTATAAAGATGCCTATAACTCTTTATTTCATTTATGCATTTGTGTGCCTGTCTATAAGCTTTTTCATGGCAGGGATTGTCTTACTTAACTACCCCCCTTCCCCTCCCCACCAGCACAACCGCAGTGCTAGAAATGAAGTAAGTACTAACAACTTTCTCCATCTGCTCTCATGTCACATCAGGCAGTCTCTAGGAGAGTGTGTGTGTGTGTTTCTTCTTGTAGGAATTAGGTTGCAATGTGGAGGCTTCATTAAGTTGAAGGAGAGAGACTCTTTCCACAAAGACCTCCTGCTTATAATGGGTTCCCAAAGAAGGATTAAGTGCCATATTTTGATAGATTTTTCTGTTCCATGTTCAAATTGTTCTCATAATACCACCTTTTCAATTTGTATTGCCAATTTAAAAAAACAAAACAAAACACTACATTCCTTCAGTTTCTATCTTTCCAGTGTTTTCAACACTTCCATTTGCCAAGACGAGGGACATCTGGAAGTTGTATGTTATCTCTGATTATGGCTTGGTAAATATCATCCCAGGTTTTTCTGCTTTAAAGGCATCCTGCCCGCTGTTTGGGGAGATCTGATCTCATTTAGCAGAAGGAAGGCATAGATAGTGGAGGGTAACTGTGCATGGTAAGGAGTGTGAGTATTAATGTGTTCACTGGTATTTTTCTTTTAGTGACAACAGGCTTAAGCGTTTCCTCTTCTCTCTAAAGTGGTTTCACAGTGTGGTGAGGTTCAAACAACTGGCTTCTCTAACCCTGCCTTAGTCTGACTCATCACACCAATCAGTCATCCAGTATTTATGAATTGCCTTGCACGTGTCAAACAAATATCCCAAATGGTGAAATATGTCTTTACATAACTTCCTGCTTTCTAAGCAAAGATGCAGTATCTTAAAGAAACCAGCACCAATCTAAGGAAAGGGAATTAATAGTTGTTGAGAATCTAATATGTACCTGGTACTACAAGGAGCTTTATAGACTGTATATTACTTGTCTCTTTCAAGTGTTGGCATATAGATTAGGTATCTTTAGCCCCATTCTATAGCTGAAGAAGTTAAATTGTTCAGGTGCCGAGTTAGTAAGTAGCACAGCTAGAATTTCAACACAGTTCTGCCTGTCTTCACAATCTCGACAACTCCTAGCAAGGATTGTAATAAAATTTGACAAGGCAAATTCAATAAAGTCTTCCCTACCTTTCAGTTTCTTTCCCCATTTGATTTCCAGATGAATCTGGGCTTAGAGGGGAACTAGGTCTCTGCTGTCAGGAGAATTTTAAATAGCTTGCTGTGATGGTAGAGGTATAAGTTGAAAAGAATGTTAAAAATAGAATGAAGCCAAGAGATTTTGATTTTTCAAGACTGCATAGTATTCTAGCTTAGTGCTTCAGAAAACTTAGTGTGTATCAGAATCACCTGGAGGGCTTATTAGAATAGTTTCCCCAGTCCCATCCCCAACCCCAGAGGTTATAAAGTAGTAGGTCAGAGCTAGGGTCCCAAAATGTGCATTTCTAAAAGCTCCTGGGTGGTGCTGGTGCTGCCTCTCTGGGGTTCATTTTGAGTAGCACTGGTTTTAAGATGAGCATTCATTTATGTATTTAATCAGGTAACAACTTTTTTTTTTTTCAGTTTTTTCTACATGCCAGATGCTGTAGATTGAATGCCCCCCTGCCCTCACTGAGGCTTAATTCCTACTGTAACTGTTGAGGGTGGGAAATCCTATTATGGTAATTGAAAGGTGGGGCCTTGAAGAGGTGACTAGATTGTAGGACCGTGCAGTAGTGAATGGATTAATAATGGTCATCTGAGGCGTGGTTCTGAGGGCTTTAAAAGAAGAGCACATGAGGAGTTCTTTCTCTCTGCTTTGCCATTTTCTGCCATGTGAGACCCCTGGGTCACTGTCAGCACCACCAAGGCCTTCACCAAATGTATTCCCTGGACTTTGGACTTCCCAGCCTCTGCAACTGTAAGCAATGAATTTAATTTTCTTATAAAGTACCTAGTGCCATGTATTCTATGGTAAGCAACAGAAACAGACTAATACACCAGGTATTGTGTTGGATATAGTGCCTGTTCTGGACAGTCTCTTATTACTTATTATGGGTTTCTAATGTAATGTCTAATTTATGAGGAATTTAATAATTAATTCTCTTGAAAATCACATGTCACCATTTTTGCCCATTCCTGCTACCCCCCTCTTTCTTTGGGTAAACACCTAGATATGAAGTTGCTTCATCATAGGGTAAAACATTTTTATGGATTTTAATATGAAATAAGCAAATTATTTTTGAGAAGATTTTGCTAATTTACTGCCTAACAGCAAAGAAAGAGAATGCCTGCTTCCATAAACATGCATTACCATAAAGTATTATAATTTCTGTTTGGGTGTTTGTTTCATCTTTATTGATTTGTAAGAGTTCTTTATCTATCAAAGTTATTGACCTTTTAAAAAGCTTAATGATTTTTGAAAATTACATCGAAGTTTGTGCTAGGTGACCTTAAAAAATTACTTTGTGTCTTCCTGGATCTAAAGCTAAGAGAGTCTTGGCAGAAATAATTTGCCTTCTTTGAGAAACAAGTTATTAAATGATTTTTAAAACATGAACTCTTTGAGATGTACTAACAAACACTAAATAGGCTTCAGTGGTCGTTGTAGTATTTGGGTTGCTTCTTTGTACCTGCAGTGCTTCAAGTGGAAAATGTAAAATGCCTTAACACAGGGCAGACTGGAATATCAATAGGATCTCACTGACAAATCTAAACACGAGAAGGGCTCTTTTCTGCTTATAGTCAGTAATGCAAGCAAACTGAAAGAGACAGCGAGAAATGACACTAATACATCATTGAGCTGTTTTGTATTCATAACTTTTCAATGATAGCACCTTTCTTTAATGCAGTATTGATTCAGCCAATAAATGTTATTCCATTACTCTCTTGGGCTGTTGAATTAGGTAAAAGGACACTGTTATGGTTTTAAACTGGAGATTGAGAATTTTTTAAAACTAGTATCCCTTACAATTTTCCACAGGTCACTGGCCAGAAGATTGGCTATTTTTTTTTTCTTTTTTTGTGTGTGTTAGTGGAATCTTTTATATTCAGAAAAACAAAGCAAAACAAAAAAGTGTTCCAAACAAACACAGGAAGGGCATGGGTAGGGGGAGGGGTCTGTACATCCAGTCCTGGCCCTTACCCCATGCCCATGTGGTTTTGGCATCAGTAAGAGTTGCGGGGTAATGGCCCCCCCAAATAAAAATGTGTATGGGTGTGTGTGAGAAGGAGAGGGGTGCCCAAGCTATGGAAGTATTGAGAGGGTGAGAAATAGAGGAGGTCAGTACTGGGTTTATAACTGAGGCAGGCAGTTGAGTTAGCTATACGATACAATGGTATTATAGCAGCATACTGGGGGCGGAAATGCTTGGAGGGTTTAGAGAAAAATTGAGTAACGGACACAAAGAATAATTACATTTTATAATGATGGATATGCTGATAATCTTGATTTGATCATCACATATTGTACACAAATACTGATAGTCAACTCTGTACCCCACAAATATGTATAATCAATTATGTTTCAATAAAAACAAAAAAGATAAATGCTTAGGAAGCAAAGAGCCTGTTGGTAACGATGAAATGAGGATTAGCAAACATATGCTAATACTGTATCTTCATAAGTTTGACTCATTTTCTTATAGTCATGACATGTGACAGAAGAGGTAGACCACAGAGCTCAACCCCCAGCACTACTTCATAGTTCTGGAAGCAGGAAATTGTGACTCCTTTTTTCACTAAATGTTACTTTTTCTAGATCACATTTGCTGTGGTGTCCAAGACGAAAAGAAGTCTAAACTAATGTGATAATGGATGCTCAGAAGAAAAGTGTGCTGGTTAGAGTAGAGGCAAATCCACAAAATGATGGCAAATATTTATATAGAGATTTTAGCATAATAATCTTTCCTGTAATGGGATTTGACCTGTAACATATATAGTAAAAGCAATTTCATAATCGTAAGTTCTTGATGGCTAAACCACACTTTTGGATATTCCCTTTGCTGACCACCAGCATAATGGTTCTGTTTGTAGGCTGAACCCAATCTTTCCTAGAGGAGGTCTCCTCCTAACTCAAAGATGTTTGCATTGATTTCCTCTTGAAAAACCAAGTATTACTTCTTTTCTTTATGGAGAGACAATTTCCAGAGACTCAGATAGCTTGTTGTGCAATGATTCACTGCCATACTTTGTTGCTGCAATAATAACTTGTGATGCTTACAAGTTATTTTCACAGCTGGACCCACCAGCGTTCCCTGTGGGCTGCACACCTTATTCTTTTTCTTACTTTGTCTAGCATCACCTTTGTCTCTCACATTGATAAGACAAGAGAGTGTAAATACATTTCTGGAGCAATTTTCCGCAAGTATGGATGGTTATGAATAGAAGGCCCTCGTATGGCCTATGTTTTTAGGCTCTTCTGGAAATCTTTTTCTTTTTTTTTTTTTAACCAAAATATGTCTTGTTGATGTTTGCATTGAGAGTATTATTCTTCTGCGTTAAATCTTAAATTCAGATATCTAGGAGAGAAATTATTCATCACAATTTTATTAGACATTTGTATCTCAGTATAAAATAAGTAAAGAGGTTTTTTATGAAAGGGGTTTTGGAAGATTGAGAAGAACATTCCAGACAATGTGATTTGGGGTGATTTGGGGCTAAGGTGGGAGTTATTAATGGTGGTGGAGAATGTACTATGAAGTTTGGAGGGAAAGAGAAAGCTGTAGGACTTGGACACAAACTTCGTATGTTTTAATTTTGCCTAAATAATTCCTGAAGGGAATGGCACAGATAATAGAAATATCCAAGGGGATAGGTTAATAGCCTTGATTTTTACTCCCTGCTATACTGTCTGCGAGGCTTGAGGCACATCATTGAATCTCTCTCAGTTTTCTTAACTGATAAATAATTTGTTTACATGATCAGCCATTCTCTACACTTAATGTACCCTTTTTTCTGTCTGCATGTTGCTTCCAAAGAGTTTTTTAGAAGTGCTTCAACTACAGCATTTTTCTTCCCTGAAATATTTAGCAGGTTTCCACTGCATTCAGAGTCCAGACATATAAAGCATTTAGACCCTCCCACCACCACTATTGCTCCTATTGCCAACTTTGCCTCAACCTGCCTTTCCCAGCATGTCCCCTAACTACCCCTTGCAAAGAAACCCACATTCCCAATACCAGTTTAATGGAACTACTCTCTGCCCCTTCAATAAGCCTGTTTTCTAACTTTCAGAAGGTTCCCTCTACTACCCTGGCTGAGAAAGCCTCCTCCCTATGTATCATTTTTGCATACCCTTTAAAGCCCCATCAGTTCCCCCTTGTCTGAATACATCATCTTGAAATTACCTTCTCCCACTTCAACTCTGATTGCATTCCAACATTACACGATTAATACCCCAACTTATTACCGTATGTGGAAAGTTGTTTTGTCATCGATAGGCCTTCATACCTCATCCAGGCTCTAGGTTCCTTAAGACAAGGGAGACATTTTATCTTCCAGTATTATTCCCTTATGTAACTATTAATAGATGATAACACTGTGGGTCTGTAATGGGGGTACTATTTTTTGAAAGACTTTTTTTTGAGCCATTTTAAATTGACATCAAAATTTTTAAAAAGATAGAGATTTCTATATACACCTACCCACCCCTACATGCTTAGCCTCCCCCTTTATCAACAACTCCCACCAGAGTGGTACATTCTTTATAATTGATGAACCCACATTGCCATGTCATAATCACCCCAAGTCCATAGTTTACAGTAGGGTTCACTCTTGGTGTAGAACATTCTGTGGCTTTGGGCAAATGTATAATGTCTTGTATCCACCACCGTAGCATCATACAGAGTAATTTTCACTGCCCTGAAAGTCCTCTGTGCTCCACCTGTTCATCCCTTCCCATAGCAACCATTGATCTTTTTCTGTCACCATAGTTTTGCCTTCTCCAGAATGTCATATAGTTGAAGTGCTATAGTATGTAGCCTTTTCAGATTGGCTTCTTTCACTCAATAATATGCATTTAAGTTTCCTACATATCTTTTCAAGGCTTGAGAGATCCTTTCTTTTTAATGTGGAATGATATTCTATTGTCTGGATGTACCACAGTTTACTTATCCATTCACCTACTAAAGGACATCTTCATTGCTTCCAAATTTTGGAAATTGTAAAGAAAGCTGCTATAAATATTCATATGCAGGATTTTGTGTGAACATCAGTTTTCAACTTCTTTGGGTAAATACCAAGGAGAATGATTGCTGGATCGTTTGTTAAGAGTATATTTAGTTTTGTAAGAAACTGCCTAACTGTCTTCTAAAGAGACTGTACCATTTTTCATTCCCACCAGCAATAGTGGAAGTTCTTGTGTTCCCCATCCTGGCCGGCATCTGGTGTTGTCAGCATTCTGGATTTTGGCCCTTCTAATAGCTGTGTAGTGGTATTTCCCTGTCCTTTTAATTTGCATTTCTCTGATGATATATAAATGTGAAGCATCTTTTCATATACTTACTTGCATCTGTATATCTTCTTTGGTGAAGTACTTGTTAGGGTCTTTGGACCATTTTTAAATTGGGTTGTTTGTTTTCTTATTGTTCAGTTCTTTATATACTTTATGTGTTCTACCAGATGTGTCTTTTGGAAATATTTTCTTGCAGTCTGTGGCTTGTCTTTTCATTCTCTTGACACTGTCTTTAGCAGAGCAGAAATTTTCAGTTTTCATGAAGTTCAATTTATCAATTTTTTTTTCATGAATTATGTTTTTGGTGTTATACCTATCAAAGGTCATCTAGGTTTTCTCCTGTGTTATCTTCTAGGAGTTTTATCATTTTGCATTTTACAGTTAAGTCTGTGATCCTATTTGAGTTAGTTTTTGTGAAGGTTGTAAAATCTGTGTCTAGATTCAGTATTTTGCATGTGGATGTCCAGTTCTGGCACCATTTGGTTAAAAAACTAACTTATTTTCATTGCATTTTCTTTGTTCTTTTGTCAAAAATTAGTTGACAAACTAATTGCAAGTTTTCTTGCAAGGGAGTAGTTAGTATGAGACAAGCTGATTATATTTACATGGGTCTATTTCTGGCTTCTCTGTTCTGTTCCATTGAGCTATTTGTCTATTCTTTCACCAGCACCACACTGTCTTGATAACTGTAGTTTTACAGCAAGCCTTGAAGTTGGGTAGTGTCAGTCCTCCAACTTTATTCTCCTCCTATATTGCATTCGTTATTCTGTGTCTTTTGCCTTTCCATATAAACTTTAGAATCAGTCTGTCAATATTCACAAAATAACTTGCTGGGATTTTTTGGTTATTGTATTGAATCTAAATCAAATTGGGAAGAAATGAAATCTTGACAATATTGAGTCTTCCTATCCATGAACATGAAACATCTCTTCACTTATTTGGTTATTCTTTGATTTCTTTCATTACTTTTTTGTAATTTTCCTCATATAGATTTTATGAATGGTTTGTTAGATTCTTACATAAGTACTTCATTTTTGGCGTGCTAATATAAATGGTATTGTGTTTTTAGTTTCAAATTCCACTGGTTCATTGCTGGTATATGGGAAAACGAATGACTTTTGTATATTAGCCTTGTATCCTGCAACCTTCTTATAACTTGTTTATTAGTTCCAGGAGTTTTTTTGGCAATTCTTTTAGATTTTCTACATAGATGATAATGCCATCTGTGAACAAAGACAGTTTTATTCTTCCTTTCCAATCTGTATACATTTTATTTCTTTTTCTCATTTTGTTGCATTAGCTGGGAATTCCAGTACAAAGTTGAAAAGCAGTGATGAGAAGGGACATCTGGCTTTGTTCCTGATTCTACAGAAAAAGTTTCGAGTTTCTCACCACCAAATATAATATTAGCTGTAGATTTTATGTATATTTTCTGTATCAAGTTGGGGAAGTTTCCCTCTGTTCCTACCTAGTTTACTGAGAGTTTTTATCATGCATGGGTGTTGGAGTTAGTCATATGCATTTCCAGCATCTATTGATATGATCACATATTTGTTATTTGTTATTTTTTTTGCCTGTTGATGTGATGGTTTACACTGCTTGATTTCTGAATGTTAAACAAGACTTGCATACCTGGGATAAATCCCACTTGGTTGTGGTATATAAGTCTTTTCATACATCATTGGATTTGTTTTGCTAATATTTTGTTGAGGATTTTTACATCTATGTTTCTCAGAGATATTGTTCTATGGTTTATTCTTCTTGTAATGTCTTTGTCTGGTTTTGATATTAGGGTAATGCTGGCCTCATCAAATGAGTTAAAAAGTATTTATTTGATTCTATCTTCTGAAAGAGATTGTATAGAATTGGTATAATTTCTTCCTTGCATGTTTGGTAGAATTTACCAGTAAATCCATCTGGGCCTGGTGCTTTCTGTTTTGGAACTCTGTTAATTATTGATCTAATTTCTATAATAGAAATAAAACTACACAAATTGTCTGTTTCTTCTTGTGTGAGTTTTGGCAAATTTGTCTTTTGAGGAATTGATCTACTTTATCTGGGTTATCAAATTTTGGGGTACAGAGTTGTTCATAGTTTTTCTTTATTATCCTTTTAATTTCCAAAGGATCTATAATGAAGTCCTCCCTTTCATTTCTGATATTAGTAATTTGCATTCTCTCTCTTTTTTTCTCTTAGTTAGACTAGCTAAAGGCTGATCTATTTTATTGATTTTTTTCAAAGAATGACCTTTGGTTTCATTGGTTTTCTTTATTAATCTCCTGTTTTCAATTTCATTGATTACTACTCTATTTTTTATTATTTCTTTCTTCTGCTTACTCTGGATTTAATTTGCTTTGCTTTTTCTAGTTTTCTAGAGTGGCAATTTAGATTATTTATTTTAGATCTTTCTTATTTTATAATATATATATATACATTTATGCTATAAATTTCCCTCTAAGCACGCTTTTGCTACATCTCACAAATTTTGTTTATTTATTTTTTAGTTTTATTTTGTCGATATACATTGTGGTTGATTATTGTTGCGCCTTACCAAAACCTCCCTCCCTCCTCCCTCTCCTCCCTCCCCTCCAACAATGTCCTTTCTGTTTGCTTGTCGTCTCAACTTCAAGTAATTGTGGTTGTTATATCTTCTTCTCCTCCCCCCCGTTTTTTTTTTTGTGTGTGTGTGTGTGAATTTATATATTAATTTTTAGCTCCCACCAATAAGTGAGAATATGTGGTATTTCTCTTTCTGTGCCTGACTCGTTTCACTTAATATAATTCTCTCAAGGTCCATCCATGTTGTTGCAAATGGCAATATTTCATTCGTTTTTATAGCTGAGTAGTATTCCATTGTGTAGATGTACCACATTTTCTGTATCCACTCATCCGATGATGGACATTTGGGCTGGTTCCAACTCTTGGCTATTGTAAAGAGTGCTGCAATGAACATTGGGGAACAGGTATACCTTCGACTTGATGATTTCCATTCCTCTGGGTATATTCCCAACAGTGGGATAGCTGGGTCATATGGTAGATCTATCTGCAATTGTTTGAGGAACCTCCATACCATTTTCCACTGAGGCTGCACCATTTTGCTGTCCCACCAACAATGTATGAGAGTTCCTTTTTCTCTGCAACCTCGCCATCATTTATCGTTCAGAGTCTTTTGGATTTTAGCCATCCTAACTGGGGTTAGATGGTATCTCAGTGTGGTTTTAATTTGCATTTCCCGGATGCTGAGTGATGTTGAGCATTTTTTCATATGTCTGTTGGACATTTGTATATCTTCCTTAGAGAAATGCCTACTTAGCTCTTTTGCCCATTTTTTAATTGGGTTGCTTGTTTTTTTCTTGTAAAGTTGTTTGAGTTCCTTATATATTCTGGATATTAATCCTTTGTCAGATGTATATTTTGCAAATATTTTCTCCCACTCTGTTGGTTGTCTTTTAACTCTGTTAATTGTTTCTTTTGCTGCATCTCACAATTTTGATGTTTTGCTTTGATATTTACTAGTTCAAAAATATTTTAGCATTTTTTGAGATTTCTTCTCTAATCCATGTGTTATTCACAAACATGTTTAATATAAAACTATTTTGGGATATTCCAGTTATCTTCCTGTTCTTGATTTCTAGTTTATTTCAACTGTGGTCTGGAAGCAAACCTTAATTATTATTTTTTTAAAATTTGTTATTGGGGAAAGGACAGTCTCTTCAAAAAATGGTGTTGGGAAAACTGGATATTTATATGTGGAAGAATAAAACTAGACCCCTATCTCTCACCATATACCAAAATCAACTCAAAATGAATTAAAAACTTAAATGTAAGACCTGAATAATACTTCTAGAAGAAAATGTAGGGGACTTCAGGGCATAGATCTGGGCAAAGATTTTATGAATAATTCTTCAGAAACACAGGGAACAAAAGCAAAAAATAACAAATGGGATTATATAAAACTGAAAAGCTTCTACACAGCAAAGGAAACAATTAACAGAGCAAGTAGACAACCTGCAGAATGGTAGAAAATATTGCAGAATGGGAGTGAAAGCATCTGACAAGGGATTAATATCCAGAATATACAAAGAACTCAAACAACTCAATAGTAAAAAACAAATATTCTGATTAAAAAATGGGCAAAGGAACTGAACAGACATTTTTCTATAGAAAACATACAAATGGCCCACAGGTATGTTAAAAAATGCTCAACATTACTAATCATCAGAGAAATTCATATCAAAACCACAATGAGATATCATCGCATCCCTTTTAGAATGGCTATTATCAAAAAGACAGAAAAAAATGCTGGTGAGGATGCAGACAAAAGTGAACTCTCATATAGTGCTAGTGGGAATGTAAATTAGTGCAGCAATTATGGAAAACAGTATGGAGGTTTCTCAAACAACTACAGATAGAACTGCCATATGATCCAGCAATCCCACTGGGTATATATTCAAAGGAATGGAAATCATCATGTTAAAGGGATACCTGTACACCCATGTTTATCATGGCTCTATTCACAATAGTGAAGAGTAGGAACCAGCTAAAATGTCCTTCAATGCATGATTGGATAAAGAAAATGTGGTGTGTGTGTGTACACACACACACACACACACACACACACACACACACACACACACACACAATGGAGTACTATGCAGCCATAAAAAAGAATGAAATTCTGCCATTTGCAGCAACATGAATGAGCTTGGAGAAAATTATGTTGAGTGAAATAAGCAAGGCACAGAGAGAGAAATATATATTCTGACGTACTCATGGAAGCTAAAAAAGTTTATCTCATAGAAGTAGAGAGTAGAATAGTTGTTACTAGAAGTTGATGGGGTGAAGGCAAGGGAGAATGAGGAGAGGGTGGTCAGTGGATACAAAATTGTAGAGAGATAAAAAGAATGGGATTTAGTGTTCTATAGTAATACAGGGAGACTACAGTTAACAGCAACGTACTGTGTATCTTTGAATAGTAGTCAAAATGATGTTGAAAGTTCCTAACATAAAGAAATGCCAAATGTTTGAAGTGATGGAAATACTAAGCACCCTGCTGTGATCATTGCACATGGTATTAATGTACCTAAATATCATATTGTACTCCATACATATATACAATGATCATGGGTCAATTAAGAAAAATAAATTGAAAAGAGAGGAAAAAAGAGAGAGAAATAGAATAAAATAATGATTACCAGAGGCAGGTAAAGGAAGAGGGGAGGGGGCTTGGGGAAAGGTTGGTAGACAAGTACAAAGTTACAAAGTTACAGTTAGGTAGGAAGAATAAGTTCTGGTGCTCTAGGGTGACAATAGCTACTAATATTCTATTGTATATCTCAAGATAGTCAGAAAAGAGGATCTTGAATGTTATAACCACAAAGAAATGATAAATGTTTTGGAGATAGATATGCTAACTAGTCTGACTGGATCATTATACAATACATGCATATACTGAAACAACAAACTGTGCCCCATATGCATGTACGGTGGAAAAAATAAATTAAAAAAAATTTGTTAAGATGTATTTTATAGCCCAGAATGTTATCTATCTTGGTGAATAGTCCACATGAGCTTGAAAAAAATGTGCATTCTGCTGTTGCTGGATGAAGTAGCTTATGGATGTCAATCATATCCAGTTATGAATGGTGGTGTTGAGTTCAACTATGTCCTTACTGATTTTCTGCCTGCTGAATCTGTCTATTTCTGATAAAGGGGTGTGACGTCTTCATATATAATAACGGATTTGTCTATTTCTCCTTGTAGTTGTCTTAGTTTTTGCCTCACATAGTTTGAGGCTCTGTTTTTAGGGGCATACACATTCAGAATTCTTATGTATTCTTGGAGAATTGACTTCTCTGTCATTATGTAATGGTCTTTATTCCTGATAACTTTCCTTGCTTTGAAGCCTATGTCTGAAATTAATATAGTTATTCCTGCTTTCTTTTAATTAATGTTAGTATGGTGCATTTTTCTGCATCTGTTTTCTTTTAATCTACAGGCATCTTTATATATTTAAAGTGTGTTTCTTGTAGGCAACATATAATTGGGTCTTTTTTTTTTTTAATTGTCTTTGACAGTTCCTGTGCTTTTAATTGGTGCATTTAGACCATTGATGTTCAAAATGATTATTTTTTATTTTTATTTTTTAATGTTCTTTCTTTATTATTGGCATATTCATTATTACAAATCATACTTATTCTTTATGCCCCTTATCCAATCTCTCCCCATCCCCTTCCCTCTGCCCCCCTAATTACCATAGATTTGTTCTCTCCTTCTGATAGATTAACTGTTTCTCTGTTAATTTGCCTAGATGATCTGTCCGGTGCCAAGAGAGGTGTGTTCAGGTCCCCCATCATTACCGTAGAGCAGATGCTGAATCTATTACTCTGGAGTGTGCTTTGTGAAGAGAGACGTCCTCTTTTTTTGGTCTCTGGTGGTGACTTTTCTTGTGTCAATGCAATCAAATGTCTGGCAGGCCACCTGCACAGTGGTTGTAACTACTGCTATGGCTACTAGCTGCTTTTGCGGCAGCTGTGGCTATTGCAGTGGCTGGGTGGGCTATCTGCGTGGAAATGGTGTTTTTGGTGTGCTCTTTTCCTGGTGGCAGCTGTGTGCCTAGTTGGGGACTGGTTTGGCTTCCCCCAGCTCCTGCCTCAGGACCCCAGGGGAGGACCTGTGGGGACAGCTGCGGTGCTTGGTTGTGGGCAGGTTTTTCCAAAATGATTATTGATATAGTTCAGTATCTACTGTACTTGTTGCTGTTTTCTATTTGTTGCCCTTGTTCTTTGTTTCTATTTTTGTCTTTACTCTTTTACTGACTTTTGTTATTTTAATTGAGCATTTTATGTGATCGCATTTTCTCTCCTTAGCATGTTATACTAATTTTTTTTTTTTTTTACTTTTTTAAGTGGCTGCCATAGAGTTTGCAATATATATTTACAACTAATATAAATCCACTTTCTAGTGATACTATACCACTTCATGGGTAGTGCAAGTATCCTATAATAACAAAATAATTCTAATTTCTCCATTTCATTCTTTTATCATTGCTGTTCTTCTTTACACTTATACATATGTATGTGTGTGTGTGTGTGTGTGTGTGTATATATACATAAAAACCCAAATACATTGTTGTTATCTGCTAAATCAATTGAGAATAGGAAAATAAAAGTTTTGTTTTATCTTTACTTGTCCCCTCTTTGGTGGTCTTCCTTTCTTTATATGGATCTGAGTTCCTGATCTATATCATCTTTCTTTCCTTCAAAGAACTTTTTAAAACATTTCTTGGACAAGTCAGTTTGCAACACGTTCCTTCAATTTTTGTTTGTCTGAGAAAGACTTATTTCTCTTTCCCTTTTGAAGGATAATTTAGATGTTGTAAAATTCTAGGTTGTTGGCATTTTCTCTCAACACTTAAATATTTCATTTCAGCCTCTTCTTGCTTGGATGGTGTCTCAGTCTGTTTCTGCTGCTATGAGAAAATATCACACACACGGCAATTTATGAACAACTGATATTTAGTTCTCCCAATTCTAGAGGCTAGAAGTCTAAGAACAAGATGCCAGCAGGTTTGGTGTTTGGTGAGGACCCCAGTCTCTGCTCCCAAGATGGAACCTTGAATGTTGTGTTCTCCCATTGCTGAAGGGATGGGAGGGCAAAGGCGGGTGAACGCTATGTCTTTACATGGCAGAAGAGCAGAAGAGAGGAACTCACTCCCTCAACCCCTTCTGTAAGTGCCCTAATCCAATCCCAAAAGGCCCGTCCTCTTAATACCAACACAATGGAGATTAAATTTCTACACATGGATTTTGGGGGACATTCAGATCATAGCTGATGGTTTCTGAGGAGAAGTCACATATAATTCTTATCTTTGTACCTCAATAGGTAAGGTGTTTTTTTCTCTCTGTCTTTTTTCAGGATTTTTTTCTTGATCTTTGATTTTCTGCAGCTTGAGAATGATATGCCTAGGTGTATATATTTTTTCTTTTCTTTTTTTACTTTTATTCTGCTTGGCATTCTCTGAGCTTCCTGTGGTTGCTCTCTGACATTAATTTGGAGAAATTCTCAGTCATTATTGTTTCAAATATTTCTTCTGGTTTTCTATTTTTCTTCACCTGATACTCTTATTACATGTATTTACACCTTTTTTAGTTGTCTCACAGTCCTTGGATATTCTGTTCTTCCCGCTCCCCGCACCACCCAATCTTTGTTCTCTTTGCTTTTCAGTTTGCAAAGTCTATATTGATATATCCTCAAGTTCAGAAATTCTTTCCTCAGCCATGTCCAGTCTTCTACGAAGCCCATCAAAGGAACTCTTCATTTTTGTTACAGTGTTTTTGATCTCTACCACTTCTTTTTGGTTCTTTCTTAGAATTTTCATCTCTCCACTTACATTGCCCATTTATTCTTTCATATTTGTTTACTTTGTTCATTAAAGTCTTCAGCTTATTAATTATAGTCATTTTAAATTCCCAGTCTGATAATTTCATTGTCTTTGCTATGTCTTGATTTAATGCTTGCTCTGCTTCTTAAAATTATGTTTTATTTGTCCTTTAATATGCCTTGTAATTTTTTCGAATAGCTGGACATGATGTACTGAATAAAAGGAGCTGTTGTAAATAGACCTTTAGTAATGTTGTGGTGAGATTTGGGGGAGAAGGGGCATTCTGTAGTCCTACGATTAGTCTCAGTCTTTTAGTGACCTTATGCCTTTGGGCTGTGGACTTCACAAGTGTTTCTGATTTTTCTTCCCCCTTAGGTGGGGCAGCATAGCTGGAGTGGGCTGGGGTTGGGTGTTCCTCTTCTCCCATGTGGAGGGCTAGAGCTGACTGGGGTTGTATATTTTCTTTTTCCCCGGTCAGTTAGGCTCTAATAATACATCAGCAAGTTAGGCTCTGGTTAACTAGTTTCTCATGAGAGCAGACCTTGTTAAGAAGAACAGAGTGCTCTCGCATATTTTAAAATGGTTCTTTTTCTCTCTCCCTGTGGGATCATGAAAGGATTTTTCTCTAATATTTATTGTGAAAACCTGGTTGAACTCATGGAAGTAAATCACACAATATTTGGGGACTACCCTATTACTGGGTTCCCCAGGGTTTTTAATTCTCAGAATTATTTACACTGAGCCTCCAACAATTTGTCAATTACAGCTCAGGTTTTCCTACCCTGACACTGGTTCTGTGGCAGTTTCATATCTGCTTCAGTAAGCCATGACTCCCTGTATTCATCAATTTCTCCAGCTTGGGGGCAGTGGTTTGCCCTGTCTTCCCTCTCTTATGAATCCAGAAAAGTTGATTTTTCAATCTGTTCAGCTTTTTACTTGTTGTTAGGATGGATTAGCAACTTCCAAGCTTCTGACATGTGGAAACAGAAATTGGAAGTATAGGAATACTGCTTTTGAAAATATTAAGCCAACATATATTTCACACCTCCCATATCATAGAGCTTTATAGCTCCTTACTTTTGAACAATGGAATTCATTACTTCAAGAGTTGATAGCTTCTGGTTGGCATAAAAATATTATGGTTCAACTCTGAGTATTAAACTAAGATTCCCAGTGAGAGAATAATCATAAAAGCTAAATTTTGTTGAAAGTAAAAACTGTTTTCTAAAAAATAAAAAATTCTTAAATTTTCTTTACATGTAAAGAAAAAAGCTTGGATGACTTTACAAAGATTCTTATAAATTGTTAGTGTAAGTTGTATCCAAGATATGACATAAAGGAAGTTCTTTTTCACATGAAAAGTCTTTATGGCTGCTGGGGATGGAGGCTAAAGAAAAGAAATTAGACTCAGAGTGAATGAGACTGCAGTGAAAAAGCTGCAGGGGGAAAGAGATTGAGAGGTCCCATCTCCTTCCTTTTTGTGTTTTGATGTTCTCAGAACTCTGATTCATCAGTTGGTCCTGTCTGTGGTCTGTGAGCAAAAAAAAAGTCAAAATACTAATAATTTTTTTTGAATTAAAAAAAATTATTTTATTATTTTTTTATTGTGACATAGTTGATTATACATATCTGTGGGGTGCAGAGTTGAATATCAATACCTGTGTGCAGTATGTGATGTTCAGATCAGGATAATTAATATATTCAACATTATACAGTGTAGTTATTTTTCACCTATTCCTTCCTTACTTCCCTCCCCCTCTCCCTTCCCTACCTCTGGTAATCTCAGTTCTGTTCTCTCCTTTTGAAAGTTCAACAAATTATTGTGATTGCTGTATCTTTCTTTTTTTAAAAAATTTATTTGTTTATTTTTTTTTACCTCCCACTTAGAGTGAGGACATGTGTGTTTTTCTTTCTGTGTCTGGCTTATTTCACTTCACATAATTTTCTCTAAGTTCATCCACGCTGCTGTGAATGGCAGTATTTCATTCTTTTTTTGTCGCTGAGTAGTATTACATTGTGTATATATGCTCCATTTCCTTATGTGATCATCTGATGATGGGCATTTAGGTTGGTTCCAACTCTTAGCTACTGTAAATAGAGCTTCAATAAACCTGAGAGTGCAGGTATTCCTTCTACATGATGATTTTTATTCCTTTGGGTATATATGCAGCAGTGGAAATGCTGGATTGATGAATTAGCTTCATCCGATAGTTATTGATATGTACTGCTATTATTATTACTATTGTCCTTTTGTAAAAGTTTCCTAACTTCTATAATGCTTTTTTCTTTTAATTCATGAGCTATTTAGTAGTGTATTTAAAAATTCCAATATTTTATTTTTACTCTTTTTATATTAATTTCTATTTTAATTATGATCAATTATATAATTTGAATGACATCATTTTCCTAAAACTATTTTAAGAATTCCTTTGGGACCTAGAAATAGATAATTTTGTAATTGTTCCATATGTGTGTCAAAAGAATATGTTTTCTTGGTGTGTATGTGTGTGTATATAAATTAATACACACTCACATACACACCTTCAAGCCAGGTGAATTGGTGATTTTGTTGTCCCATTTTGTATGCGCATACCTTTTTTCAAAAAACTTGAACTATCGGTTTCTGATTGACCTATGTTAAAATCTCCCAAAATGATTTAGATGTGTGTCAATTTATCCTTGTAATTATGTCAGTTAAAAAAAATATATATATATGTGTGTATATTCCAACTCTTGTGTTAGGTATACACTGACTAATGATTCTTATATCTTCTTGAAAGATTATTCTTGTTGTTATTACGTAGTTTCCTCCATGAGTCCTTATCAATAATTTTGCCTTAAATTCGATTTTCTCTGCTATTATTGTCATTCCAGCTTCCTTTTGGTTACTGTTTGCAAGATGTATTTTTCCTTTCTTTATTTTTAAATTTTCTTCTTTGCTTTGTTCTCAATGTGATTCTTAAAAGAAGCATAAACGTGGGTTAAAAAATCTAACCTACTAATATCTACCTTTAAATAGATATATTAATAGGTTTATATTCATTTTCATCATTGATTTCTTTGACTTTTTTGTACTTTCTAATCGCTTTTTTCTTTTCTATTTTTTGGACCTTATTTTGTTTGACTTTTCTGCCTTAAGTTAAAAGCATTTTGTACATTTCTGCATTCTTATTTTTCTCTGCTAGTTTGGAAGCTGTATATTTTACTACTGTTCTATGTAGTAATTACTCTTAAATTTATAACATGTATACTTAACTATGTATGTTTATATGTATGCATGTATTTGTATGCAGATATGTACATATATATTTATTTTTATAAATTCTAAAGTTATAGTCTTTTCCTGAGCATAAAATGGACTTTTCATTACTCATTTTATATTCTGTTTCTTCTTGTTTTTGTTGATTGGTATCTTGTAACTTAACAAAATAAAACCCTACAAATATTATATTTTTTTATAGTTAATAAAATTAATTCAGTTTGCGAATATGCTTTATTAATTTCTGTGTTCACTTTCACTATTTGATGTTGCCTTGACCAGGCCTCCTGGGATCTTCACCTAGAAACATTCAATTGTATCAGCTGATTGAATTTTCTGTCCAGTGGTCACGCTGGAGTTTTCACAGATTCAGTCACCAAGACCTTTCACTTGTGTTTAAACTTGTTGATGGCTTTTTGGTTTTCTTTCTAAAATATTTTATCCATTATTGCTATGTGCTTGGAGTAAAATGTTTGCATCAACACATGAATGAATGTTCTATGTGTAATCTTAGGTAGAATCTATTGCTGTCTACTTTGAATGTGGTTACTTGGTAGTGTTAACTTTTCCAGGAAGAAAGGCAAAACAGCAGATCAAAGACACATTAAAAAGGAGGCCAAATATATTTCGTAATTTCCCTCTTTGTTTATCAACTCAAAGAATTTGGATGTGTGCTGAGTCATCCCATTGAAAGAAAAATATGAATGGCCTGATTTATTAGAGCTTAAATGAATCATCTCACCAACAGGGACAGTTTCTTTTTTCTTTTTTTTACTCTTGACTTTGTTCCTCTCTACTGCTGCTTTCATTATTTACAGTATTTAAGCCTGGATCTGACCATTTTAGATAATCAGAACTACCATACTAAACGGATTTTCTACTTTGGTTACAATGAAAGCAATCAAGAATAAGCCTTCAAGGTCAGCTAATTAATCATTTCTTATTCTCTTTTGTTATCTCTTCTTAAAAGTGTTTTATAAAATAATCATCTATATTAATGGAACATCTTTCAAAGGAGAGAAAATGAGAGAATATTGATATATATTCTAATACTAAAATATCATGAAACATATCACTATCCCACTCTGGAAACCATATCAAATTATTGAAACTCGGCTTTCAAACCACACTTTTTTTGGAAATTGTCATCCATTGCTACACATACTAGCAGAAATGTGCTTATCCTATCAGCTACTGTCTTCCATTCCAGCATCAGTGAATTTCATAGCAATCCCAGTGAAGGATTGCAGTAAGAACATAGGTTGACTTTGCTTAATTAATTATATGTGCTCTTTATAATAAGGTGTAAAATGAATATTTGTATATTTAATCATGATGTTAATTTTTATTATAACCTCAGAGATGTGAGCCTAAAAAATTGGCTTCCACACTGATAAAACCTCACACATGAGAACCTGAATTATAGGGTCAAGAAACAGGAGATGTTTGTCAAGGTACTGCCTAAGTACATTTCTCCTTCCAAAAGCTGTAAGAAGCTCGTCGGTTCGATAATTAATCCACATAATCTTTTCACATTTATGTATTTTAAAAGACTGCTCAGTTAATGTCCTTTCCTGTTGTGAGTTCTTAGTGGCTAATGGGACTTGAATGTTTGAGCATCACCTGGTAAGGTCTTTAATTTCAGAAAAACATCTTTGAAAGATTTAGACCACTGAAGTAAAGTGAAAGATGACCAAAATCAAGGAGCTGCTAATTCTCAAATTGCAATAATGCTATTATCAGTAAGAGTTTATAACCTCAAAAACTGAAAATCCATTTGACTAATAAAGACAACTCCTCTCCACAGTTAGGTTTCAAAGTCTTCTCAGAGAACTGTTGGTCTTGGTGAGTGAGCCTGGAAGGATCGTTTGCTGATGGACTCTTCTGGAAATAGTTTATGCTTCTTCTGGGGTGTGTCATTGTGTTCTGGTCAAAGACTTTAAGGAGGAGAGAAAGCAGCAAAGAGATTTGTTCTTCTCTAAAGTTTAGAAAAAACTAAATACTAAGTTTAGCTGAAATACCGAAGGGACCGTGCAGACATTACCTTCTTCAGGTCACCTTAATTTCTGTATTTCGTATGTGAGTTTTAAGAGGAGGAGGTAGTGCAAAGAAGATATTGGATAAATGTTTGCATTCACTCTGTCTCAAATCCTGGGATGAGACTATATATCAATTAAACTATCTTCCATTAAATGAATTCCTGCAATGAGAAAGGGAGTGTGCTTGGTCTTAGGGTGATACACGTTGTACAAGACAAAGTCTCTGGTTTTAGGCAAAATCAATCTCTTGAGCTGGAGTGAATGTGAAAAAGCCTGGGGCATGGATAGGAGAGAGAAGGACTCACCATGCTCTACAACCACAGAAAGAACACTCTTTTCCTTGTCTCCTGTGTTTAAGATCACTTACATATGTGCAATGGGGACTGGGTTACTTCAGTGTTTGGACCTACCTGTAAGAATCATGGGAATAAGAATTGGGACAAGGACATTGACTTATGAAATATATCCTTTATTGCTCTTATCACTTTCAGAAATGATCTTGCTTGTTAATATTTGCTGGTTTATTGTCTTTTCTCCCACTAAAATGTGACTGCCAAGAATATAGAGACCTTATCTGTCTTATTCTCTACTCTGATTTTGTTCAATTCTTTGTTTCCAGCTATGGTCATTACAATGCACCATCTCCTTGGGAAACAGGTCCACATTTTAGAATTCCAGATAGTGCAGTTTCTGATTTTGGAAAATTAATCTCAAATATTTAAATCATAATAGCTTTTGCAGGTGCATTTCCTCATTCGGAATACATCATTCCTCATACATCAAAAGGTATTTAAAATAATACATTGTATAAAAATACTTTAAAATAGTTATAGTTAATTACCCCTTTGAAAGCCAATATGCCATAGCCATGTCCATACATGCCTAGTATCTTTACAGCCAAATTTGCATCACATTGTATATGATACCCTCAACTGTCACTATTCATATTTTGGGTTGCCATCCATCTGCCCTTTATATTTTTAAATATGCTTCCATATTTTTTCTGGATATTATGTGTATGTGTATCTTTGTGTGTGTGCCTATGTGTTCATATGTATATCTCTGTGCTTGATATAAAGTTCTAGCAAAGTATTTCCAAGAATTTATCTAGATATAGACCTGTCAGATAAAAACTTGGAGAGTAGTGAAGGGCTCTAGAGAAATGTTGTTCTCTTTGATTTGTTAGACATAAATTTCATGTTTGATTTAAAAGTGAAGATATAGACTTCTGGTCAAGATGGCAAAGTAGATGGTCCTCAGCATCACTCTCTCCCACAAATCAACTAATTTACAACTATTCAAAAGAAACAACAGCCAAGCTGGGGCCACTAGAGCTCAGGGGAAGAGGAGGAGAGACCTACGGAGTACATGAAGGCAGGAGAAGCCATGATGAGAGAAAGAAAAAACACTCTGACTATTTCAAATCCTGGCCATTTCCAGGCTGGAGCTGCTGAGTGCATGAAGCAGGAGCCGGCAGAAGCTGCAGCTGTGCCCTTTGGATGAAGTGGCTTGGAGGCAGCAGGGGAGAAGAGGGTGGTGGTGGCCCCAAGGCCAGCAAGAGTAATAGGGTTCCTGTGGACCCACATAGGAGTGAGGAGCCACGACAACTGAAAAAAAGGAGATATTCAAAGGCCAGTGAGTCATCACAAGGGACCAGAGCACAGCCCATCCCATGGGAAGTGTTTGGAGTGCAGGCGGTGGGGGAGACGGGCCCACCAGGAGAATACTGGGGCACAGCAAGGACAGCTGATCTGCCCACTATCAGCGTAGGACCACTCAGAGGAGACCGGTCGGGAATATGGAATTGCATGGGGTGCAGTTTGCTGAAAATACTCAAGCCCAGATTAGTGTTTCTACACAGCCCAGGTGTATTGGATTTCACTAAACCTGGAAGTGCCTATAAAGTCAACCATTAAACCCTGAGCTGCACAAAAAGCCTTCTCCAGGGAATCAGCAGCAAAGCAGCAATTTAGCTCAACCACAGAGCTCAAGTACTGGTCCCCACAAGAAGTTTCCCCACTTTAGAAGTAAGCAAAGGACAACAAATTAGCTCCAGCACAGAGTTTAAGTGGTGGGAACAGCAAATAATCCAACACAGAACTGAGAGAAAAAACAGAGTACCCATTAGGGCTCACCCAGGGCCCTGAGGTATGGAGCCAGAGACCAACCCCCTTCCCACAGCCAGCTACACTGCCAGCACCACAAGGCCTGCCCAGGGTCCTGAGGTATGGATCTGGGAGCCACCAGCAACTAGGTAAGGAGCATGCCAGAAACATCGCCTCCATGTGGGTGGTCCACCGCAACCACCACGATAACCACAGCTGCTGTGAAAATGGCTAGACACCACAACCACCATGCAGATGGTCCTCCAGCCACTGGAGTGCATTGACACAAGGAGAGTCACCAGCAGAGACCAAAGAAAAGAAGAGGATGTCTGTCTCCACAAAGCCCATTCCAGAGAGACAGAAGAATCTGCTCTAAGATAATATTGGGGGACCTGAACACATCTCTTAGCATTGGACAGATCATCTCAGCAACAAATCAACAGAGTAACCATTACTCTTTCAGAAGGAGAGAAGAAATCTAAGGTTATCAGAGGTGGGAGGGGGAGGGAGTTGGGGATGGGGAGAGATTGGACAAGGGGCATAAAGAATAAGTATGATTTGCATCAATATATATGCAAGTAATATTGATTTGATCAACATGTGTCAATGTTGAACCCCCAAAATATGTGTAATACAATATGATTCAATAAAAATTTTATAAAAAAGTGAAGATATAAAGTATACACATATGAGGATGTTTATTGAAGCATTAATTATGATAGAAAAAATTGTAAAAAACCTGAAATATCTACTACTAAGGATTGGTTATATAATTATGGTATGATTACAAAATACATTAAAAATATAATGTAGAGCTATTATTAATTTGGAAAAAATATCCACTACCTATTATTATGGAAATAAAGAGATTATACATAGCTCATCTACTATGATCATGTTTTTGTAAAATATACATACATATATATGCAAAAAGGCATGTATGTGTATAAGAAAAAAATATCTGAAGCATTATACTTCTACTCTAGCATGTTAGCACTGATCACACTGGGACTGGTGGTATTACTGATGATCTTTATTTTAATATTATTTTCACAACAAACATTTATTACTTTTACAAATAGGAGTATCAAAGTTGTAAATACACAATATTGTAGTAAAAATAAATATAAAAATGAAACATTTTGTGAATTAAGTCAAAATTTCTATTACCTGCTAGAGACACCTAAGTTTATTTTATTTCCATATAGAAGCTGTAGAATTGCCCTGAGAGTTGAGAAGGGATAAATTGGCAAGTATATTTAGCCAATTTTATTAAATTCAATACTTAACTCATGTAGGGAGGTTCAGCGTGTTTTACAAAATTTATGCTTGGCCCAGGGAAATGCACTAGTGGTTAAATTGAATTTCGTTACTTATTTCTCCTATGCTGTGTTCTCTGTGTGCTTAAAAATTATCCAGGCTGTGGTTTTGTTTTATGTATTTATGAGTATGGTGTTGATTCATATCCACAACAGTAGGCTACCAGATGAAGATTCCCTTTTTGTCACACTAACTCACTCTTTCTTGATCCTAACTATAATACCTTTTCAATACACTGTATTGAATTGTGTCTCAGGAGAGGAATTTATCTCTGATTTATACACATCCATTTTTACTGTCACTCAAATACTGAAATATCTATTACTCTGTTTCAGGCTTTATTAATCTTTTCTAAAAACTCCATTTCAGTGGAATTCTCTGCTATGTGCACATATAAATGGTATTGGATGCTTCATACTTCTAGGAAGTATCTTCAACAAGGTTAGAGACCCTGAAGGGGAGGAAGGAAGAGAGACAAAAATCCATAGGAACATGCTAGATTCTTTTCATGACTCGATAGCATTATCTTATTTTGTATTATATTTTCAATCTCATAGACTTGTGAGACCTTTATATGCCTTTCTTCAGTATGTGTTTCTACACAGATATGGTATTTTGAGATTGCAGTTTTTAAAATATTTTAGTTGAAAGTCATATTTTTGGTTTATTCACTGTGGTAAAAATTTTGTATCTTTATTTTCCCCTCAGATATTAGAACACTCTCTTTTTTCATTAAAAATATAAATTTGAGTTAATGGATTTCACCCTTTTTTCTTAAAGAGAGCTGCTTATTTTTTACAAGAGTAAACATATTTGTATGTTGCTAGAAATGTCTTGAACAACTGAAAATTGGACATTTTCTTTTAATTTAAAAGACTGATTTTACTAACAAAAAAGGTGAAGAGAGATTAGGAGCAAGGGTAGGGAGAGAATATGAAAATGTCTGAGAAACAGAAAGGGAGGAGGAAGGATTCAGCACGGCAGAGGTTAAAGTGTGTTTTCTCGGTCGTAGGGACCAAAGCTGGTCTTAACTTCTTAAGAAGGAGAATTAATCTCGTCTGAGCCATCATTGGGTGGCTACTAATTAAATGATACCAAATCTCCTTATCTTCAGTCTTTCATAGCTCTACAGCCAGCTAAGTGCTGAACTTGCTTTTTCGACAGATAAGATTTTCCCTTGGCAGTTACCTGTAACTTTCAATGAAAGCTTATAGCATCAACTGCTTTCAAGTCCTCTTTTTTATTCAATTGCCAAGGAAATAAAAATTGCTTAATTTTGCTGACTAAAGTTAGTTAAGCAGTAACAGAAAATATTTGAAGTGATTTTCTACTTTGTTCCTGATTTAAGAAAGATTTTAAAGGGTGTCTGTTATTCTGCAGGAATTTCCAAGCCAGAGCTCCTTGATATTTATACTTTGTTGATGTTTACATTTTTGGTTTGTTTCTGTTTCTGTCTGATTGGCTTTATATTATATTCTGCTTTCTTCCCTATTTTCTCTCCCTTGCTGAAATCAAATATCATTGATTTAGAAAATATGGTACTTTAAAATGTTTGTATGTAACACTAACACTTAGGAAATCCTGTCTTCTCCAACTCTGAGCCAGCGATGCTCCAGAGAAGCTGCTGGTTTCCTCTGGTTGTCCAGAAGCCCGTCCGGAACCCTAGTCACAAGCTTAGGGACATTTAGTTACAGAGGATGATTAGGGATTGAGAATACAAAACAGCTGTGCTTGCTTCCTCTCTGTGTAACAGAAATGGGAATACACACTCAGGATGAGAACCATGTGCCATTTTTAAATACATCTCGGGATTATCTCAGCTAAGGTACCAACACGATACTGGGTAAGGTTTGAAGCAAACTGGATTCTCTGTTGTATCCACATTTTTCTTTAGAGGCTCTTATTATGCTTTCTATCTCTTGCTTTTTCACATTCTCTAAAATTGTCCTCGTGGTTTTTCACCTGAATTTTTGTGCATTTTCTCATGCTGTTCTCTTGTCTGTTGTTTCAGTAAATTCCTCACCCAGGATGTTTTTATTCTAAGAGATTTTGTCTTAAGAGGTCAATTTACGTCTAGGAGCTTTACTAGGCCCTACCTACTTACACAACTCATGCTTGTTGATCCTTGTCCTATTTGTAATAAAAACTTTGTATGGTAGACACATACACTTTAATAAAGGCATATTATGATGCATGATATTCTAGATACAGTCTTACAGCGGGATTAATTTGAGCTGGGAAGAAGAAAAATCCATCAACTAAATTTTTGCATATTTACTCTGGGTAAGGCAGTGGTGCTAAACCTGGTAAGTTGTATGAAGAAATGCTACGTAGATTTCCTTCTTTCAGAGAGATTATAGTATGGGACAGAAACAGAAGCCATCACAAATCAAAGCAGAAAAATCGAAATCAAGGGTGGAGGCAGAAGAGTGAGAAGACTTAGGAGAAGGAAGGATGTAAGTTAGGGAAGACTAAGAGGATTTGGAATTTTAAGGATGGATTCAAATAGACAAGGAGGAAGGTGGAGGGTGGGTGGAAGGGGGAGATGTTGGTCAAAAGGTGGAAACTTTCAGTTATAAGTTGTGGGGATGTAATGTACAGCATGGTGATTATAGTTAATAATACCCTATTTGTTTACTTGAAATTTGATAAGAGCACAGATTTAAAGTGTGCTCATCCCTCCCTGTGCAACACACACACACACACACACACACACACAGATGGTAAGTATGGGTGGTGATGTTAATTTGATTATGGTAATCATTACATAATGTATACATACATCAAATATTAAGTTCTACACCTTGAATGCATACAGTTTTTATTTTTCAATTAAATATTTTAAAATAAAAAAAGAAAAGCGAATGCATTAATGTGAATTGGTAAGTAAAGCAAGGAAGATAGGATATTCCTTTACTCTGATTTAAAATTCTCTCATTCAAAATGCAGGAGAGGTTTAGAAAAGCTTGTTTGTGCATCCAAAATTAAAGCATATGAGAACTATGTCCTTTATATCCTTTATATAACATGTCAGGCTCTTTACATGGGAGTCTTTCTAAGTTAGCAGAGTCAGCTCAAATTCTGCACAAGTGAACAATCTACCTGCTAACTCTGGTCTGCAGCGTGAGGAGCACTTTGCTGATGGGCAGGCATTTTCCTGCATGGATTTGTTTTTCAGATGATGGCGTTTTGCCATCTGACTCCCAGTTCTCTTGAGGTTATGCATTCCAAATGGTTTGCAACAAGGGCAGTGCACTTAACTGCTGGGGTCACATTGAGCAGGGTTGGAAGGAGAGAGTGTAGTGTGTGTTTTTAGAAGTCATTCACCATTTGTAACAGCACTGCATTACTAGAGAGAGAATGTGCAGGAGAAATGGAGAAGCTCAGGCCAAGAGAAAAATACCTAATGCATACCTAATGCATATTCCAACATGGTAAAGAGCAGAAAAAAATACAGAAGGGAAATGTGGGCAGAGACCTGTAAGACTGATACTAAGTATGAGAATGGAAACTTATCCTTTGCGGGATAATATCCATCATTGGAAATGACTAAGCCAAATTCATAATCATTGTCATAGGACAAATTAACTTGTCTCTGAGATGCCAGCAATCTTGAGTAATAGTGCACTGTTATGTTGTTAAAAATATATTTGTTGCATCCAGTGAAGCATAATAAGTTGTAAGCAAGTAAAAATGTATTAAAACACAAGGAGAAAATGATTTGCAATAAAAGCATGGGGAAGAGATGCTAAGTGAAGTTGAATGCAAGCCCCATCAGCAAAAGCAGTTATGAGCAGTCGGGAAACCCACATACTCGAGTGTTACTGTGCCAAATGGCCAAACTTTTACACAGCAGCTCCTGGACCAGTTGTACTTTTCAGCTAAAACCCATGGTGTTGGCAAAGGCTTGAGATTTATTCAGGACTTCAGAGATTAGATTGTTTTCTACTTTGGCCAAAAAGAAAGCTCTAGAAAGGATTTAGGTAAAAGGTAACCAATTCATCTGTCTGTAAGTGTTGATTTCCCATACCGTAAGTTTAAAAAATAATTATTGAGCATCTCTTGCATCAATGAGGTGCAGTGAGCATAGGTTTCAGAGTCAAAGGGTAGGTGGGAGGACAAAGCAAACATCGGAAGGGTCGATAATACAAAGGCAGTGCAGAAGAAGGGCCAAACACCTGTTAGAGAAAGTTCCTGCCATGGAGTTGTAAGGCAAGGGAGTGCTCCCTCTGGGATAAGCATAACAGAGGAGGCTTTGAACATATTTGATCTATAAAAACAAGAGTATAAAAGGTGGGGGGAAATAGAATAAAGTTCTCAAATGAGCTTTGCAGGGTGAGAGAGTTTGCGTTCTTGATTAAGCAGTTTGCTTTGGGAAGTAAGTGTGAGTTTGGCTGAAGATATAGGTAAAATCCACACTGTGAAGGGGTTTGAATACATGGCTGAATTAGGGCTTTTTTTTCTCAGTCTGTGGGACAGCATAAAAGTTTTGAAGCAAGAATGTATTTCTGGAAGGTTTGTCCTATGTAGGAAAGGAGCTAGACAAAACTTGGGGCATTTGTTAGAATGTTCTTGCAGGAATTGAGACACAAGATGATAGGGAAAGTTGAGAGAAAGGGACAGATGCAAACTAACAGTGCAGGCTGATGTCACAGAACTTGTTGGGTGGAGTGCAAAGCAAGTGAAATCAAGTCCAAGAAGATGCTTTTGTGCTAAGCGAAATTAGCTTGACACAGAAGAACAAATACTGTATATCCCACTTATATGAGGTTCCCAGAACAGTCAAGTTCATAGAAACAGAAAGCAAAATAGTGGTTACCAAAGGTCAGGGGGAGGGTGGAATGGGGAATTCGTATTTAATGGGTACAGAGTTTTAGTTTGTGATGACAAAAATTTTCTGGAAATCAGTAGTGGTGATGTATGTACAACAATATGAATGTACATAATTGCCACTGGACTGTGCAGTTAAAAATAGTTAAAATGGTAAATTTTGTGTTATGAGTATTTTAGCACAATAAAAATGTCATAAAAAATGTTCATGGTTTGGGCATGGTGATTAGAAGATTGATGAACTGAAGGGAGAAATCGAAAGGAGTACCCAGCTTTGGGGTCTTATATGGCTCATTTCAGCCATCCTAAGTAGAGGAAAGGTTATATCCAAGTAGAAATAATATTTTTCAGGATTTTGCAAAGTTCTCAGTAGTCATAGTGGGCTTCGAATGATGGCTCTATTTTGACGGAAACATATTAAAGAATATTTATTTCTAACCAACTATCTCCCACATGTAGAGAATTTCTATCCTGAATTCCTATTTTAAAGTGAGAAGTTAAGATTCTTCCCTAGAGTTCTGTTAAGGAAAGAGAAGAGAAATAGTTTGAAGGGAGTTTCTATAGGAGTTTGAACCCTTCAACATGTTCAAATATGGGAGTAAGGAATTAATGATCAGGACAGGGAACAGGCTTATGTGGGGATTTTTTAAAATTTATATGTTTATATTCAAGTATATTTAAATTTCTAAGTTTATATTCAAGTATATTTTTGTGTGTATTTTATGTATATGCTGATTGCCAGTGCATGCATTTTAAGACCCTCAGTATGTCATTTCTCCTTTGTATGTGATTGGCTGGCTGTCTCCTGAATGATCTAGGACTATTCCTCCAGTGTAGCTAGAAGATTCCTTCTTAGCTGCAACCTTTTTGAGAAGAGAAACACGGATTTACTAGGGAGAGCCTTTGGGTTAACTTCTGAAGTGATTCAGGAGATTCAAAGTCTTTGATCTTCTAATAACTATGGATTTTGAATGACTGGCAAAGTTCTCAGAGGCCATAGAAAGAAATATCCAGCAGAACAGATGATTAATTGACAATTGGTGAATTTTTATAATTTTGTGGAATATTTTGAAAGTTATCTCCTATTTATACATTGTGGCAATGAATCATCTATCTTAATTGCTTTGTGTAGGCTCTTAGACCATATTGTTTTTAAATATACACAATTTGTATTGTATGAATATTTGATTTTAGGCAATATATAGTTTCAGTTACTAGGAATCTGAGGAACACTATTTTATAACTCTGCAGTTCATTCATTTTAAATAGAACTTTAAATATATTAGGTGAGTTTATTTTATCTTGTTGAATATCTTTCTGTATTTTTTATTTGAATATTCATGAGATAAAAAAGCTGATTGTCACCCCTCATGCCCATGATGTGAGGGCCAGATTCATACTGGTAGAATACCCATTACCACAAGTTGCATTTGTACCAGGTGTCTGTCTCCAGGAGAACAAGGAATGTTCTCTCCCTCTGCAAGACCAATGCATTACTGTGGTCTTTCTTCCCTTCCTACTTTCTCTCTTATGAGTGAGTACATGTGGTATTTATCCCTCTGTGCTTTGCTTATTTCACTCAACATAAGATTCTCCAGTCTCATCCATGTTGTTGCAAATGGGAGTTTTTCATTCTTTTTTATGACAGAGTAGTATTCCATGGTGTATCTATACCACAGTTTCCTTATCCAGTCATCCATTAATGGACATTTAGGTTGGTTCCATATCTTGGCTATTGTAAACAGAGCTGCAATGAACATGGAAGTGCAGGTATCCCTTCAACATGATTTCCATTCCTCTGGGTATATACCCAGAAGTGGGATTGCTGGATTGTATGGAAGATTTATCTGTAGCTGTTTGAGAATTCTCCATACTGTTTTACATAGTAGTTGTACTAATTTACAGTCCCACCAACAGTGTAGGAGTGTTCCCTTCTCTCCACACCCTCGCCAGAATTTGTTATTCACTGTCTTTTTGATTATAGCCAGTCTAACTGGGGTGAGGTGGTCTCTCAATGTAGTTCTAGTTTGCATTTCCTTGATGACTAGTGATGTTGAGCATTTTTTCATGTACCTGTTGGCCATTTGTATGTCTTCCTTTGAAAAATGTCTGTTCAGCTCTCTTGCCCATTTTTCAATTGGGTTATTTGTTTTTTACTGCATAATTGCTTGAGTTCCTTGTATATTATGGATATTAATCCCTTGTCGGATGCATAGTTAGCAAAAATTTTCTCCCACTCTGTAGATTGTTATTTCACTCTGTTGATTGTTTCCTTTGCTGTGCAGAAGCTTTTTACTTCGATATAGTCCCATTTGTTTATTTTTTCTTTTGCTGCTTGTGCTTTTGGGCTCATGTTCATAAAGTCTGTGCCCAGACCTAGTTGCTGAAGTGTTTCACCTATATTTTCCCTTAGTAATTTTATAGTTTCAGGTCTTATACTTAAGTCTTTAATCCATTTTGAGTTGATTTTAGTGTGTGGTGAGAGATGCATACCTAGTTTCATTCTTCTGCATATGGATATCCAGTTTTCCCAGCACCACTCATTGAAGAGGCAGTCTTTTCCTCAATGTAGATTTTTGTTGTCTTTGTCTAATATCAGATGACTGTAAGCCTGAGGGGTGATTTCTGGGTTCTCAATTCTACTCCACTGGTCTGAATGTCTATTTTTATACCAATACAATGCTGTTTAAGTTACAATCGCTTTGCAGTATAATTTGAAGTCAGGTAGTGTTATGCCTTTGGCTTTCTTTCTTTTTTTTTTTTTTTTGCTCAGGATTGCTTTGGCTATTTGGGATCTCTTGTTGCTCCATATGAAAGTTAAAGTTGTTTTTCCTTTTCTGTGAAGAATGTCATTGGTATTTTGATGGGGATTGCATTGAATCTATAGATCACTTTGGGTAGTATAGACATTTTCACAATGTTAATTCTTCCAGTGCAAGAGCATGGAATACCTTTCCATCTTTTTGTGTCTTCTTTAATTTCTTTCAGAAGTGGTTTGTAGTTCTCATTGTAGAAGTCTTCCACCTCCTTGATTAAATTGATCCCTAGGTATTTTTTTTGTGTGTGTGTGACAATTGTAAATGGGCTTACTTTCTTTATTTCTCTTTCTGTTAGTTCATTATTTGAGTACATAAATACAACTGGTTTGGGGGCATTTATTTTGTATCCTGCAATGTTACTGAACATAGCTTTTTATTTGTACTGATATTTAAGACATTAATATTCAAAAAGCATCATTATTATTTTTTAATCAGGCCTTCTTCTAGTTGCATTTGTAGGCAGTATTTTAAAAATATTATTGTCAGTAGGTTGTAGATGAATAAACTGAGATTCTGAGATTAAATAATTTCTCCAAGATGAGACAGTCTCCAAATGTCAAATTCAAATCCTGGCCTAGTGTTTTATCTGGTGTGCTTCTCTGTCTGTGACACACCCAGTAATTGGTGAACTTGTAGAGTCACTGTGTCTTTGCTGATATTAAGGAAAGGTTGCAAATAGATGAATCATGATCTGTAGCTGATTGTTAAATATGTTTTGTAGGCTCATACTGTTTTTGTTAAAATATTAATTGTAAATCTTTAAAATCTAGACGAATACATAACAGTCTAGATTTTGAAAATCTCTTTGAATTTCAAAATAGTTGACAATCCTCATACAAATTCTTGTATGGCAAGATTTGGTTGGGATTGGGTAGTAGTTCCATCTGTGGTTCTCTGGATTCCTTAGTACTGTTTTTGTTATTTGTCAGGCCCATGAAAGCATCTCAAATTAAGACATTTGACATAAACAGTGTAGAAACAAAAAAAGTCTATTAACCGAAGCGTGGCACAGATGTTAAAAAAGGAAGTTAAGAAGTTCTTAACCAAATTTGAACTCTATTATATTCTCAATGGAAAAAGGGACTAGTGGTATTTTCATGGCTTTGAGTGCTAGAATCACTTCTCATTGCAGAAGAGAGTAGGATTAAAGGATTCACAAAGCTTGTTACTATGTTTTGCTGTGTCTGGAGCACCAAACTGGAAGAATTGCAGGTGGGTTTGGGATGTGCTAGCAGTTAGTTCAGGAAATTTAGGCAAAAATCTCATTGTTAGGTGCCAAGTGGTTTACCACAGTGGCCTCGCACTGAAGGGAATCCATTTAAGGGAGGTTGTCTACGTGGCTTGTTCTCCCTGAGTGAGTCAGATCTGACTATCCATACAGGGCATTTTTGGATTGAGAGCAGTGATGTTTTAAGAGCACATCAGGATATGTCCTCTGAAGCCAATTAAACAGAAAGGGCCATGGAACCAGCTTTTTTTCCCACTGGGTACTAATCACTTGTGGTAAACTGGTGTTTCATGTATTACATAGCTAGTTCCAAATGTTTAAAAACCTGCAGGTACTTTTTTAGAAAAAGAAAGAAAGAGGGGCGACGTGGAGGTTGGAAAACTATATAAGCATTTGATTCATTCAGACACTTTCCTCCCCAAAGGGCAATAAACATGCTCAGCTTATTTTATGGTCTGACTCTTTTATGTTTGTGTAACTCCCTTCTCCAAATCCCCCTTCCCATGTAATTCCACTCCATACTGCAGTAGCCAGGTAGTACTGCTAGGAATGACACGCTGCTTCAAATAGGACAGTTTGGCTTCTGCATTTGTAGCAGTGTCAGATGTTTTGCCTTCCAGAGAAGGGATTATATGGGACCAGGCACCACTCCCAACATTTTATCTGTGTTGTTTGTGTTGGGAAATGTATTGCAAAGTTTGGATCCCCATTTGAATACGGTCTGGAAACTTAAGTGAACACTTTTCTTTTACAATTTCTTTCTGACTGATTGGATTTGGCACGCTGCATTCTCTTATCTGATGTTTCTTCTTATGCCCCACAAAACTCCCCAAGGAAAGTTAACATGGAGAAGAAAAAATATATGCATCAGAATTATGCCTTAAAACAAAAGCTTCCTGTGTTATTTACACACCTCCCATTCAATGATGTTAGCATGGTGCATTGATTTGGAATAGAAAATAAACTCTTGGTGTCACTTAGGTTGCCTGTGTATTTTCATTTGAAGTTTCCCTGTCCAAATTATCTCCCTCAGAACTCTGCCACAATGTTCCTCATCCCTCATACCAAGCCTGGAATTTCATTTCTTTTATTTCATTCCTATGGTATAGACAATCATGTCTTGGGTAGCTAACATTTTCCCTTGGTATTTAGCTCCCACACAGTGTAGGAAAAAAAATGCACCCTTTGGGGCAGTCCATTGCCCTTCATTTGGAGGCACTCTTAATTCTATGAACTAAAAAGCTTAATAGCTAGAATACAACAGTAGCAAACACTGCATTTGCAGGCTTCACAAGACTGTTGATGGATGCAGTTTCATGCATATTATGTTAGACCACTCCTAGTTTTCAGAATGAGGACAGGGGAATGTTTTTCTGTCACTCCTCCCTTTTTATTTCTACTCAAAAGGGCTCTGTTATTATTTTGTACCCTTATATCACCAGGTCTCCTCTTGGGCTTGAGGTCCTCCTTGTGAGAAAAACTTTCTAGGGCTTTCTCATTCATTCAATCTTTTACTTTTACAGTAGTCAGCCAACGGTGGTCTGTGGACCAAAGCTGACCCACCACCTTTTTTTGTAAACAAAGTTTTATGGAACACAAGCATATCTACTTGCTTCTATTGTCTGTGACTTCTTTTGCTCTACCATGATAGAGTTGAGTAGATAGACTACAATGGCAGAGTTATTAGAGACTGAATGGCTCATAAAGCCTAAAGTATTTACTATAAAGTTCCTTGCAGAAAAAATTTGCCAACCACTGAACTATGTATTCATTTAAAATACCTTTACTGAGCCTGTAAGATTTTACTATGTGCTGGATGCTGTAGATCTAAGTAAAAAGGATGCAAGCCTTTCTCTCAAAGAGCTAACTGTCTTGTGGGAGAGACAGACACATCAGCAATAGCCTAACTACAGAATATAATAAATCCTTTGAAAATGAACTTAGTAGACTCTTAATGAGTACAGAATAGGAAACAAATAACTCTGCCAGAAGAGGTGGTTTAGAAGAGGCAGTCCCTGAATTTTTGACTTGCAAGACAAAGAGAACTTACCTTGGCCAAGGGTGACAGCTGTAGGCCACATTCCTTGCGGAGGAGCAACATGAGCAAAGTCACAGATGAAGGAGAGATTTCTTTGGGAAACAGTTTGGCTGAAGCCAAGGGTGAGGTGAAGGATAGATAGGAATTGTCAAGGCAGGCAGGGGAAAATCCCAAAGAACTGTCAGCAGCTAAGACACTTGCACTTTGCAGAGTTATTGGAGTTTTAAAAATGGTATGGAGAATGAACAGAGGGAAGGCAAATAAGAGTAGAAGCTGGTTTATCTTGTTTGGTAGATCTTTATAGGACTTCTCTAAACACCTGCCTCTCTGCTCTATTCTAGCTTGGCTATCATCTTACCTACTTGCTTGGGAAGCTCTTCTCTTCAGAAGAAGAAGACAAATCTCTGTTCAGGTGAGGTCATTGTTATCTCACTTGAAAGTGACATGGGGTTTTTTGAGGGTGGGAGGAAAATTGCTCTTTTTCAGTCTTTGTTGCAAGGAGAAGGCAAGTGTTGTTTCCCACTAACCTCATCAAGGACCCTTGTGCATGATAAATTCTCAGTGATTATTACAAGACGGAAGAAGACTATTCACAGAACATATTTGGTCATGTGACAAGAATAACCACTTAGCCCATTGCTTGTTTTCCTAAAGTCTAACAGAGCTTTTCTTTTTTCTTTTTTTCAAGCCCTTGGCCTGGTGTTACGAGCACCAGGCTCTAACCAACTGAGATAACTGGTCAGGCCAGAGCTTTGTGATACTTGAAATAAACTGTTCTTTATATGGTAGTAGGAATTAAGCAAACTGAATTAAAAGAATAGTCATTTTTTTGCTGTGAAAACTACTCTGACTCTGTTTAATTAAGATATATTATTAATTAGTAGATAGCATTCATGGAGATTAACATAGCCAGTCAATTTATTTTCCATTCAATCAGAAATGATATTTTTAAACTTCTTATTTTGGTATTTATCTTTGTTCAACTTTAAATCCCTCTTATCTCTCTGAAGTCTCACAGAAAAGTGTTGCTATCACACTTCAGAGCTCAGAAATATTCAAACCCCTGATCAACTGGGTTATCCAAAGGATAACAATCACTAGCATTTACATAGGACTTTCAGCATAGAAAGTGACTTTGTCATAGATTTTCTCATTTTACCTTCAAAAACTTGTGAGGTAGGTGCTATTCTTATCATCTTGAGGTAGAAGTAGAGGTTTTGTGAAGTAAACTGTCTCCCTCAAGAGCTCATATTCAGTAAGTGGCAGGGTTCAGAATCAAAATCCTGACTTTGGAGGCTGTGCTTTTTAAATTTTCCTGGACTGATTTATCTTTCCCTGAAGTAACGTACAGATGTGATCTCCAGTGTTGGAAGCAATGACTCCGTGCCATTAGAACTAGTTGAAGGGGAAGGATGAGCTCCTCAGATAAAGCAATGTTGACCACCTGTGCTCAGTCAGGCAGAAGATTTTCCCCCTTTCTGGCTACAATAAACTTTTGCAGGCCATGCACAGTACACATTCAGAGTGCACAGCTTCTAACCCAAGGTCAGAATTTACTCACTTGTGGAATTCTCTCTCCCTCTCTGCTCTTTGGATGCTGGCTCTGCCTCTATACTTGAAAGGTCTTGGGTGCCCTTGGGTGTTTCTTTACTTAAATTAGATTGCATTTTACTTTAATTGCATTTAATTCAAGTAACATTTTCTGAGCACCTACAAAAAACAAAACAAAACAAAAACTCTGCAAAGTGGAGGATATAAAAGAGAAGGCTCTCTATATTCAGAAAACTGTCATCTGCTTATCTTGGTTCTGTACCTTCCTGGATAACCCTGATCTGCTGTGGTCCACATTTCCATTTGCCATCTTTCATCAAAGTGAGGCTTTTCAGATAGTTTATGGGTCAAATATCTGTAAGAGTCTTATTAGAAATTATCTTCAATGTCTGAAAGGTTTCTTTGGCTTTGGGGAGGGAGGACAAGGCTCTGGCAAGGACACAAATGAAAATAGCCTCTCTTCTATCTTTTCTCTTTGGTCTTTCCATTCTGACTTGCTACCTCAGTGATTCCCACATGCTTGAATGTGGACCAATGTTGATCTGTGACCAAATTATCTGAGTCTCTGTAAAATTAGGAATGCGTGTTTATAAAATTTCTTTTAAGAAATTATGGTGATGATCAACGACAATTTGAGAGGCAAATAATTGCTTGGCAAAATCAAATTATGCAATTCTTTAAAACTTCTGGGGCACTTTTCCCAGTCCATTATGCACAACCGTCTGGGTACTGCTACTCTAGCTCATTAGGATTTAGACTCACTGAATTGGACAATTGTCTCTGCCCTAGAGCCCAGGGAGTACACAGATGCTGATAGTCATTTTCTAGCCTAGCAGACTTGAATCTATTACTTTAAGACAGCACAATTACTGTCAGGGATACCATGAATAACAGGGCATATTGTGTACTGTGACTCCAGGTGGGGCCATTTATATAATAGTTTATTTTAGTCTATGTTAATGGAATCCCGGGAGCTGTGCAGTGCCCTACTTTCCCAAACTTACATAGCATTCTTCACATTGTTGGGGTCACTGTGGCCGTGATGCGACTTCCATCTTTCCCATAATTAACTGCTTCCTGCCCCAGCTCTGCTAGGTCCCTCTTTGTACTGCGTTGGTGAGGATGAAGAGAAGTAACAATTTTCATACATTACTGATGGGAACAAAATTTAGTACAACTATCTTGGAAAAGCCCCTGGCATAAATGCTGGGCTATATATCAGCAATTCCTCTCTTATCTATATAATATAGAAACACTAAGGCACATATGAAGCAGGATTCTCGTACAAGAATATTTATAACAAGATTATTCACAGTTGCTCCAAACTGAAAGGAACTAGCTAAATCAATTGTAATAGATTTATTAAATAAAATACTATATAGCAGGAAAAATTAGATGCCTAATTAGCACTTTATATATTTTTGAATCAAGTTTGTCCCTTTCTTATCCACTTCATCAGTTTTCTACTCTATTTAGTGGCATTTTGGGAGTCTCCTTGAATTAACATAAATTATAGAAATGTTACATTTTGCATGTTGCCAACCCAATGGTTCACCATATTTATACTCACTTCCTACTCAGATCAGATCTAAATGGTGTGTGGCATTTGTTTCAGCTCAGAACAAACCAAAGCTGAAAAGTGTGGTGCTGGGTCCATTGGCTTTCGGCAGGTCATCCCAGTGCAATCCTGCCTGTCATGCACTATGACCCTTTAGCTTTTGAAGAAGGTCATTGGGAATTCCAGAAAGCAAAGTGCAAGAAGAGATCAAGCTGGCAGAAATAATTCAACTGAAAGGAAAAACACCAGCCAATTCGAATTTACTTTGAGAATCTATACCTGGGATAAATTGAGAATAAATTGTCTTTCAAAAACTTCTGATGGGGAACAAAAACTGTTGAATGGATTTTACAATCTGATAGTCTTTGCCTTTCTCTCTCTTTTTTAACCATAAAGAGTTGAGGAAGACTTTGGAATTTTCTGGGTAATAGAAACATCTTTTGTTCTAATGAGATGACTTTTGATGGGCTCCTGGTAGCCTCAGGATGTAGGCTCATTGCCAGGGAAACCAACCATGTGATTACGGGTTTGGAACCTTCAATGCCACCCTCTTCTTAGAAAGGAACTGAAAGTTGAGTTGATCACCAATGGCTAGCCATGTAATCAATCATGCCTATAAAGTCATAAAACCCCAGAACAGCAGGGTTTGGAGAGCTTTTGGATTGCTGAACATGTGGAATTTCCTGGAGAGTGGCACCAGGAGAGAGCATGGAGGCTACATTCCCCTTACCCCATACCTTGCTGCATAAATCTTTTCCATCTTGCTGTTCACCTGTATCCTCTGTAATATCCTTTATAATAAATAGGTCAAAGTAAAACAAAAAGAGTTGAGGAGGAATGGTGAAAAGGTAAGCACCATATCCCTAGCCCCCTCAATGTTCTGGTGGAGCACTAAGCATTCTACAGCTGGTTTAGACTTAGGAGATTTCATGCAAAGATTATAGAAAGAGACCTGATATAAGACCACAGCTTTCTTTAGCATCAGTGTACAACTCCTCCAACAGCAGTGTGTGTTTTCAGGGATCATTTTATGTAGCTAGGCACTGCAGTTCTGGCAAAGCCCTGACATGGTTACTCTTTAAGTTCGTACCAACCCATCAGCAGTAGGAAGAGTAATAGCAGCCATTTGCTCACCTGCTTTTGATAGCATTTGCTAAGTTTTCCAGGTATAAGTAGTAGACATAAATGGCAGCATAGCAGGATTATAGGTACATTGGAGAGTTTCAATTATATTTCCAAGGGAGATTTTGGCTTTCAAACTCAAGCTTCTTTTTGCCTTCAGATGTAAAATCAATGCACTGCACAGTAAATGTATTATAGTGTCATCTGGAGGGAAGGAAACCAGACTATTAAGTAATAATTCACAAAAGTGTCTACTAGGAGACTCCCCAAAGTCTGTCTGCCTAATTTTATACACCCTATTTTGTTCAATTCAAGATCTACCTGGCAACCTGCTTGACTGAGGCATCTGTAGCTAATCTGAGTTCTCTTAGTGCCCCCCTTCTGGAATGAAGTGTATAATCTAAGTTTAACAAGCCTGATCCTAATACTTGTAGATAAGCCTCCTACAATCTGGACCAAGGTTACATAGATCCTGAGTGTTTGGTCAATGTTGTATTTGCAGCCATTGTGCTCTGATAAGCCAGTGGGTCTTCAATTATGCCATCTATAAAAAGACAGAATTGGACTAAATGGCTCTTACATCAAAATTGGTTAACTTAGACCTGAGCTTGTCTTTGGATGTGATCCCCTTTACTCTGTCCTTGTCGAGACAAGTTCTTCCATTCAGGTTGAAACCTCTCAGACTAGAAAAATATTCTAAAGAGCAAAATACCCGACTATTCTGCCTGGTTTTGGCTAAATATTTCATTTCACAAGGATCCAGAAAACTTTGCACAAGAGTGTACACAGAATATTCACAAAAATAGCTAACATGGCCAACTGTTTAAAATGTTATTTTATAATATGTTCAAGATCAGGAGTTCTTAATGTTAGGCCCATGGACCATGAAATTTGTGTCAGCATGTATGTGTGTGCACACATCTCTTGTTTTTCATGAAAAGAGGGTCCAATGCATTTATCAATATCTTTACTGAAAGACTTAAGAACCTCTGATTTGAGGTGTGAGTTTCTTGAATATTAGAAAGGCATACATTTAGGCAAAATTTCTAAATTTAGGTAACACACTGTACATTGAGCATATTGATACGCATGGTAAGCAAAAATCTTCCTGCATTCTTCTGAAACTTCAGTATCTGAATTTAAAAATTTATTTATTTATTTATTTAATTGTAACATAGTTGATTGTACATATCCGTGTAGCACAAATTTGAATATCAATATTTGTGTGCAATATGGGATGTTGAAATCAGAATAATTATTATATTTGGCAATATACACTGTCATTGCTATTTGTAGCCCTCCATCAATTCCTCCCCTCCCCCATGCCCGTTTTCCACTTCTAGTAACCTCAGTTCTCCTTTGGAGAGTTCAGTGTATTATTGTGATTGTTGTATCTTTCTTTTATTTATGTGTTTGTCTTTTAGCTCCCACTTACTTTCTCTTTCTGTGCCTGACTTATTTCACTTAACATAATTTTCTCTCAGCTCATCCATGTTGCTGAGAATGGCAGAATTTCATTCTTTTTTATGGCAGAGTAATATTACATTGTGTCTATACACCACATTTTCCTTATCCAGTCATCTGATGATGGACATTTAAGTAGGTTCCAACTCTTGGATATTGTAAATAGAGGTATTGCAAATTGTTTATTGTGATAAACCTGGGGGTGCAGGCATCCCTTCGACATGATGACTTTCGTTCCTTTGGGTATATAACCAGCAGTGGGATTGCTGGATCGTATGGCAGTTCTATCTGAAGTTGTTTAAGGAGTCGCAGTGCAGAACACTACAAGCAAATACTTCCACGATGGCATTTATTTCCCATCAACGCTGGTTTCTAGCTCCATTCCTCTCCGCTTCCCTTTCCTTCCCTGTCTTTCTCACTTCTTTCTTCCTCCACCACTGTTTTTTACCTTTTTTTTTTGTCTTTTTCCTATTGTTCTCTTCCTTCTCTCTCATCCTCCACCAATTTTCTTCTCTATCTTCAAATTATACGTTCTTTACCACTGTATTCTCCATCCCGGGGGACGTTCCTGGCATCCAGTAGTTGCTCAAAATATATTTATTAAGTGAATATACAAATGAATCATTCAGAACTGAGGTTGTTCATTTTCTTTCAAATGTGAAGCAGTCAAGTTGGATCTAGGGGAAGATGGAAAGTGTTCTTCAAGAAGAGTTCTGACTCATCTGTGGATGACAAAAGCAAGATTTGTTAAAATTAGTGAGTCTTCCCAAGTATAAAAAAGTCCCCTGTGTTTTGAGATGTTTGCCAGCTTCCAAGATGGACTCTAATTTTTCCTGCCTGGTATTCACATCCTTCTGAGTGTCCTTTCCATTTTACTGGGGTTGGGCCGTGTGACCAATAACATATGGCAGAAGGGATGGCAGGTCATTTCCAAGATTATTGTAGAATAATACCTGCTTCTGTCTTGGGATCTCTCTCCTCCTCTCTCTTTCTCTTTCTCTGTTTTTCTCTCTTTCTGTTTCTCTCTCTCTCTCTATTTCTGATCACCACTTACTCCGAGGAAAGCCATGTCATGAACATCCCTATAGAAAGACCCCTATGTTAAGGAATTAAAGCCTCTTGTTAACAGCTACATGAATGAGGTAGGATACTCCAGACCCAGTCAAACAGATGACGCAGCCCTCGCTTACACCTGGATTGCTGTAGAAGATTTGCTGTTCTATGCTGAGAAATTTGGTATATTCTGTTACTTAGTAATAGATAAGTAATACAGTTGCTGAATGACATCTTTGGGTGGTGTTGGGGTTAATGACGTGGCAGTAGCCAATGAAGCTGAAGAGCATCTACCTTTTGTTTTGCAGACTAATACCGAGTTTGGGGCAGTCACAGATCTTACAGCTAGGTTATGACCTTGATGAAATCACTTTCCTCCTTGGAATTCCTTTATAATCCTATGCATAGTAAAGAAATTGACATTCCAGCCCTATATAATTTTTCTGTATGAAGTTGAGCATGTTCTATGACTCCTAATGGTGCCAGAGTCAAATTGTTCCCACGGAGAACATTTCTTTTCCTCTTCTTAACCACACACACATTAACTTACCCACTATCATAGAATCTATTTCATTTAATAAACGAAGGCATTAAGCTCCTCAAGAGCAGGACTCTCTTGTGCACTTCTATAGCTCCTCTCCTAGTATAGTAAATGACATATGTGGAATTTAGCAATTATTTGTTGAAAACCTGAATTGCTGGAAAAGAGGGACATCTTTTCTGAGGGTATTACATCCATCGATGCTGACTCTGAATCTTAAGTCTGAGTTAATGTGCTTTGAGAACTTCTGCTTGAGAGTGTAATACATTTTGCTAATATTTTTGACAGGCATGATCATCCTGCTTTACCCAACAGAGGGTAAAGAGAAAAAGAAAGAGAAATAAGGGAAATTGGCACTGGGTTGGTCACACCCTTTTATGAGTTTGAGTGGCTGAATTCTTTACCCTGCCTATATCTTTGTGTATACCTGTATCTGAATCTATATCTCTATATGAACTTCTAGTCTGCCCTTAGTATCCCATCCACTGATGATATCATTATTATAATTGTAGGAATTTTCTTCTAAACTTCAATAGGAAATCTTTGTTACATGGATATCTGTAAATCTGCCATAGTTTAGGAACCTTTTCCAGAATGAAGCATCATTCTACTGCTTACAGATAAACAAATCAAAATGAACATAACCAGCAACATCATTTTTTTGAACTTGAAAAGCCTTATCAATAAATGATATTGTTGTCGTGGAATGTGTGCAGTGTAATGCGTTTTCTGCCAGCTATGCATTAAACTCTCACAAGGGCAAGGGAAACTGAAACTGTCTTTCTAATGGGTCATAAATCTTGACAGTGATTTGAATTCATGGATTAAATGTCAGCTTTGGAAGAATTTGCTGATTTATCTTGGACCTTAAAAGAAAGAACATTTCTATGACGAGTCAAATTAGTGCATTTTCATATTCTGCATTGTAGTTCTCCAGAATGACATTCTACAAATAAATAATATGGCATGCAGATAACTTTTCCTATTAGGAGATAATTATCATCATCATTATTATTAATCCTCTCCCTGCTCATTTAAGACTATGAAGGTAAGTGTTGAGTTAGAATGTAGAGATTATGGTTAAAAATAGTGGGTTGCACCTCAGAAATACCAAATTGAATCAGTTAGTGAGTAACTAACTTAGCTGCACCTGTGTGACTGAGGTAAAGTCGGAGTTCTTAGGTCATTTCTTTAGTGTTTCCCCCCTCTGCTTGCCACTCCTAAGAAGGAAATTGTGACTACTTTTCTTACTTGGAATGACTTTTGCAACTTTAACGTGTTTCTCCTTGCCCAAGTTCAAATTAGAAGCATTCTATTAAAACAGCAGCTTCCTCTTTGGTCCAGGGAATTGCACTAGGCACAGCCTTCCATCTTTTAATTAGAAATCTTTAACTTTGAGTTCCTGGTCTCTTTTGTGTTGCTTCACACATTTATACCATCTCTTCCCTGAGTCTCCCCATATTGATTGCATTTTCTGGTGTGTGGCCTGGGTGTTGATCAAGCTTTCTTTTTCCCAAGGATCTTGTTTGGATTTCACCCTACTTGACTCCCACATTGCAGCCTGAAAAAAGTGATGCTCTGTCCATGCCTGACACTTACCCAGATGCCTTTGTCTTAGCCAAAGCCCAGTGCTCCCCTCTCCAGCTTAATGACAGGACAGACTGAGCTACTGGAGTTTGTTCCATGGTTAGATGGCCATGTTGCCATTTTAAGGAGGACTTAGGATATGGTACATGCTTCCTCCTGTAGCTGGAATTTTAGTGACAGTCCAAGTCTTACTGATAACATATTGCCAAGGTCATTAGTTTTTACAATATACTCTTAGGCTCATGAAGTGAGACACTCTGTGGGGCTTTAAAGAAAAGAGGTAGATTGTGTTTAAAATTGATTATAAAAGACCACATTGAGCTATATGATACCCGACACTTTGGCCAGATTTTCACTCACAGTCAGTTGCGGTATAATCCATTGTCTGCCCTTCAGTAGAACACTCCAGCTCTGACATTCCCAGAGGAAGTGATTTCTGTTATTTTTTAAGTAACATTGTCTTAATTTGTCTAGTTTATCCTAACTTTCACAAGTATGATCCCTTGGTGACAATAATATTATTCTACCTGCCCCTACATAAAGAGCCGTGACACTGATCTCCATCTTCATCAATCCATTATGGTACAACTATGTCAGGCTTGTAATTGCTGGCTCTCATCTTTTCAATGGGGAAAAATTGAATTATATAGACTTTGTTATCATTGATACTTGAATTCATCCCCTTATCTTTAGAAAATTGTGAGCTGTGCATTATCTTTTTGGTTCACTTGAAGATTAGACTGTCATGACTAAATTTCCTTTGTGCCTATATTGTTACAGTATCTCTCCGTTATTTGACATTATGTAAGTAAGAAATCTTTTTCTGATGCAAATGAGATATTTATCATTTATTTATTTATACAGCTTTGTTGAGGTATAATTGATATTCAAAATCCTGCACATATTTAATGGATGCAATTTGATGAGTTTGAACATATGCATATACCTGTGAAACTATCACCACGATCAAGGTAATAAAAATATCCATCACCTCTCAAAGTTTCCTCAGGCCCCTTTGTTTTAGGAACTTTTTGTTAACTAGCATTTCTCCTCCACTGTGGTGCAGGCTGACTGATTTACAAATTATTTCTTGCATCTAGCTTCTTCTTCCCAGGTGTTACTCCACTTCTATCACTAATACTTTCATTTATTCAATCATTTATTCATAACTATATTTTGAACACCTACTATATGCCAGGCACTGTTCCAGGTTCTGGGAATGCAATAGTGAGCACAACAGGTGAAACCACCTGCCATCAAGGAGCTCACATTGCAATGGTGGCTTTGAGCCCATCCAATATAACTTTTGCTCCTGTTCTTTTTCTGTCTTGACCCAAGAGTTTCAATCTCAGGCTCTTCCTGAAAACTCTAACTTCTGTAGCTGGAGTCTCTATGAGATTGTCTCTCTCCTACCATCTGGCCCTGCCACAAAAGACATTAAGTATAGGCTCCTGTACCTGCCGTGAAAATGTGGGAGACATGTGTTCGGTGTTTCAGCTCATCAGCTTTGAAACATTTTTTTTAATAGAAGCATTAGAATGATATGGAAAGTGACAGTGAGGATCTTTAGCATTATTAGTACTTTTCTTCAGTTACATTATGTATTAAAAATATTTGCGTGGGCTATCCTGGGGATTTTGGCACTGTTTATAACAAATGCACCCCTGGTTTCCAACCAAAAGTTTTACAAGCAGATTGTTGGAACCCGAGTTGTCAGTTGGAAGTTTATTGTGCAATGGGAATTCAAGATTGTGCTGATGACTTTCAAGTTCTTTAACATTCAGAAGTGGTCTGTGAATTAACAAAGATTTATTACCTTTTCTTTAATCTATTTTTAGATCTAGTTTTCTATATATTCTATTTCATTAAAGAGTGATAGTCTACTATACAGGGTAGATGTGATAACTCAATTGATCACTCCCCAGTAAAACCTCTATCATTTGACCAGATGAGATAACAAAAAGGTTACTATACTCAGGAGCCTCCTTTGGTAAAACAGAAACCTATGATTCTAGGTTATCTTTGAAGCTTGGGAAAAGTAACAAAGATGAATTGGTTCATCTTTCTGTCCGAACAGACTCTCAAGAAAAAAACGCTTTTTGAAAAATGAGATAAAATGGTGTCTAGTGAGTCATGATTTTAGGTTAGTTCAAGTCCAAAGCACCCAGGAGGGTCTACTTTGTGTGTCTCAATTAACAGCACACATTCATGGGATTCCTTCAGCTCCCCGAGTGCAGTCCAATTATCTGTTTTCTAATCCACTGAGGGGCCTCTTCGGACCACACAGGGAGGAAAGGAGGTACAGCCAGCTTAAGAGAAACACTCTCGGCATTATTAAAAGCTTCTACCTACTGAGCTCAAAGCCACTCGTGTCTTCTGCCTTGCCGTTTTCCTCTGTGTTTAGACTGTGGGAATGTGTGTAGAGAATATTCTTTAGGGGATCATGGACTGGGTAAATGAATACAGGTTGATGATGATACTTGAAGTTCAGAAGCCTCTTCTCCTTTGCTTTTTGCTAAGCTTTCTTTGGCAAAGGCTCTAGAGAGAGAACCAAAGGAGGGTGGGACTCACAGGAGTTGAAATCCCCTTTGCTTAGACTATTGCTTGTTCTATTTCTCACTTCAGGCTGCAGTCTGGTGTGTAACCTGAAACACAGAGAGTGACAGACCTTCTTTTAGGGTGCTGTAGAGTGGGCATTAGGTTTGAAGGAGGAGAGCTGTGGCTCTTGTATAGAAGCATTAGACCTGGAATCAGGTTCTGAGCAATTTCACCTATAAAAATGTATCCTAAAAAATAATGCTGATGGCCATTAAAACTGATCTGTAAATCTGTGGAAATACTACCAGGGGTTGAAATAAAATAAAATGGTTAAATGTTTGCTCTGGGGCCGGCCCCGTGGCGCACTCGGGAGAGTGTGGCGCTTGGGAGTGCAGCGGCGCTCCCACCGCGGGTTCGGATCCTATATAGGAATGGCCGGTGTGCTCGCTGGCTGAGCGCGGTGTGGGTGACACCAAGCCAAGGGTTGCGATCCCCTTACCGGTCACAAAAAGACAAAAAAAAAATTAAATAAATGAATAAATAAATGTTTGCTCTGGAACCGTAATATAGAGGATTCACATCCTAGTTCTGCAATTTACTGAATGTGTGACTTTGAGCAAATTATTTAACTTCTTTTTTTCCCAAGTTTCCTCTGTTTCTAAAGAAAGGATTTTCATAATACCTATTTCATAGAATTGTACCCATTAAATTAGTTAAAAGTTGTACATTGCTTAGCACAATGCATGCCATATATATGTAAGCACTGTATAAACAGCTATTATTATTATTATTATTATTACTTTCATTATTAGGTGGTTTATCATAGCATTGTTTATAATAATGAAAAATTACAATGACATAAATATCCATTGGTAAGAGACTAATTAAAGAAACCATTATGCTTTCATATAATGTGAGACTGTACAGATACTGAAGATATTGTTTCAGAAGACTCTTTAATGACATGGAAAATACTGCTTAGGGGAAAAAAACAAATTACAGATATTATATATAGGGCAATTCTGCTTAACGTATTATGTGAACATATGCAGAAAAAGAGGACAGGAAGTATATACATGGAGTGTTAGTCATATGATCACAGATGACTTTTCTTTTCTTTTTGGTCCTTAGCTGTATTTTCTATCATGAACAATTATTACATTTGTAATCAGAGAAAAGCATATGCATTTTATTAAAGTAACAACAAATTTGGTTCCAGTAACTTAATTATTCTGTTTATAACATGGGAGTAAAATTGATGCCCATGTCATGGGAATTTTCTCACTGAGTTTTCAGCACATTGCCTGTTCCTCACCTTGGCCTGCTGGGACCACCTGATAGAATCAGCCCAGCAATCACCTTCCAGTTTATTCTCCTAACTTGCTTGCTTCATATCATTTACCGCCCTGTGAAATTAGCTTGTTTATTTGTATTTTTTCTTCTTTTTATCTTTTCTCTCTGGAATGAAAACTTCCTATCTGTGGAAACTTATCAGTCTTGTTCACAGCCGAGGAGCTTAGAATATCGCCTGGCAGCTCAGGTATTCAATAAACAATTGTTGAATGAGTAATGAATATCAATAAGTTTTGCAAAGTGCTGCAGAAAAATGTTAACTGTTGTTATTAGAGGCAGAGATGTAGTTCACTTCAAATGCCTAAAAAACTCCCCCCCAAAAACCCAACAACAAAAACTAGACTAAAAGGTGCAATGAACGTATAAACTGCCATATCAAGAGCTAGCATTTAGATTGACTTCCTACATGTCTGTCCATGTTCTCAATGCTTAGCCTCAGTTCTCAGAATTGAAATAGTTATCTAGTTTAACTAGTTAGCTAGTTGTCTTGTTTAATTCTTGCATCAATACTATGAAGTCTGTTCAGTCCTTTTTTTTCAAATTCTGTGATTTTGCAGACGAGATAAATGAGGCATAGAGAGGTTAAATAATTTGTTCTAGTTCACACAACTGGGATTGACACCCAGGGAATCTGTTTCTCCAGTTTGTGCTTATAATAACTACACTATAATACTATTGCCAAGGAACTCTAAAAATTACCTGTATATGGAATTATGCATACATATGGTATAAGCAGACTTAAGTACTCAGGTGATCCCAACTCAGGTAGAATTGTTCAATAATATCAAAAGAAAAGCAGGAATTGTATAAATCCAAAATTTGAAAGGAAAAAAAAGAAGTCAATAAACCAAACTTAATTCTATAGCATTTTATGTTTAAAAGCAGCTTTCACATACACTCTTTGTATTGACCCTCAATGTCTTTGCTCTGAAGCTAAAATTGGACATATTTTATATTCAAAGGCTAATAGCCTAAGTATGTAAAGAGCACTTAAAAATCAATAAAAACATTGCTAACAGTCTAAAAAGAAAAATGAAATTAGTATACAAATTTAAATAAAACATGAAATGCAAATGATTTTTAAATATGTGAGGAAATGTTTATGTTTAGTATTAGTCAAAAAATTAAAGAAAATCAATACAACACTGCAATGCCATTTTTATTAAGAAAATTGATAAATATTATAAAAAATATAATTATCCATGCTGTCAGGGACTAGGGAAATGGTACTCTCATACATGTGTAAGATGATAAATTAGGATAAACTTTATGGCAACTAATTTGTCTTGTTATTTTAAGAATCCTAAAATGTCCATATCCTTTGCCTCATTAGTTCTTTTTTGAGGAAATAATCAGAGATATGGAAAGTATTTCTGTTCATTTTAGTATTATTTATGATAATTAAAAAAGAGAGAGACAGAGAACCCTTGACCTACAAAATAATTGGGAAATAATTGAATAAATAATTGCATAAATTTTAAAAGATTTTTTAATCTTTTAGAATAGTGCTCATGATTAAATGCCATGTGAAGACAAAAGCAGGGGCCTAAATACTAAATAATGTTATTAAATACTAAATAAATACTAAATGATATTAAAATGCGTATGCATGCCTGAAAAAAGTCTAGATAGATTTTCAACAAAGTGATCACTTTAGTTTCCTCTGAATATGAGATTGAATGTTTTTATTCATTTATTTTTTCTTTTTCTTCTGTATTTACCATAGTTTTGAACAATGGTCAGAAAAAAATTAAGCATTATGAAAAATGCACATACAGCCCAAAAGATAGTATAAGAACTTAACTGATTTATCTCAGCACAAAGCCCATTTTAACAATAGCTTTGTGCCAAGCAGTGGAACTTTTGCAAATACAAATTTGGAGACATCAGACCTTGAGATGCCCTTTAATTAAAAGTTAGCTACAGCCAATATGGAAAACAGTATGGAGGATTCTCAAAAAATTAAAAAAAAAAAAAGAACTACCATATGATTCAGCAATCCCACATCTGGATATATATCCAAAGGAAATGAAATCGTTTGGTGGAAGAGATATCTGCTCCTCCATGTTTATTGTAGCTTTATTCACAATAGTCAAGACATGAAAACTACTTAAGTGTCCATCAACAGATGAATAGATAAAGAAATTGTGGTACATATGAGGTTACTTTTAAAAGTTCATGGAAAAACAGAATTAAAAGATGCTGTGGATTGAATTATGTTCCCCAAAGTTTTATGTATTAATCCCCACTGTAAAAGTGTTAAGAGAGTGGGCAATCCTATGAAGGTCATTGAAAGGTGGGGCCTTTAAGAGGTGATTAGATTATGAGGACTGTGCCCTTGTGAATAGATTGATCTGTTTATGGAGTAATGGGTGTGGTTCTGGTGGCTTTATAAGGAGAGTGAATGAGCTTACTTCTCTCTGCTCAGCCGTTCTTGCCCTGTGACATCCTGGTTGCCACTGGACCCTTAGAGAGTTCCACTCAGAGTAAGCCCCTCACCAGAGGTGTTCCCTGGACTTTGGATTTCCCAGCCTCTGAAATTATAAGAAATGAATTCTATTTTTTTATAAATTACCTTGTTTCAGGTATTCTGCCATAAGCAAGATAGACAAATGTAATATGAATCTTTCCATGAACTTTTTGAAATATTCTCATATATACAATTGGATATTATTCAACCAGAATGCAGAATGAAATCCTGCCATTTGTAACAATATGGACGAAACTTGAGGGCATTATTCTAAGTGAAATAAGTCAGACAGAAAAAAACAAATACTGTATGATTTTACTCACATAAGGAATTAAAAAAAGTCAAACTCAGAAACAGAGAGTAGAATGGTGGTTGCCAGGGGATAAAAGGTGGGGAAAATGGAAGAAGTTGATCGAAGAGTACAAACTTTCAATTACAAGATGAACAAATTCTGGGACACTAATATGCAGCATGGGTAGTGATGGGTGTATTAATTTGATTATGATAATCATACATAGTGTATGTATATCAAATAACATTGTACACCTTTGTTTGTCAATTAAATACTTAAGAACCACCTCCCCAAAACAAAAAACCTAGTAATTCATGACCTAAGAATGACAGTCAAATTCAAACGTTCCAGATGCATTCAGAATTTTATGTAAGTGCTGTATGGGAAATAAATGACCACAAATAAGAAAAGAAATTCCTTTTAGAATCTGCAGAAAATTTTATCATGCAGTCTTGTTAGGTACCAGATAGCCACTGTATTGGAGGGAAAAAAAACTCTTTTCAGTCTATTATTAAATCTGTTTTCTGCCTCATTGCTTTCTTTCTAAAGCTTCATTGCTTTTATGCTTCTAGTTTTAACCACTATTGTTACCTCTGCTCTGACAAAAATTAATGCACCATTTACACACAAGTTATTCCTATGATCTGCCATTTTTCTTAGCTGTGCAGCTCACACGTGCAAGCACGTGAACAGATGGCCCTTCTACCTACACGGGTTTCAGCTTGTTATCTCCTTTTTTCTGTTCTCTGGGCTTGGACTATCCAGTCCTGCTCCCAAGGTCGTGGCTTTTCATTTTCTATTTTTCCTTCTTAAATCATTTGTGCATATCCCTTGTTTTAATAGCTATTACTACATTAAAAGTGATTTGGCAGTCAGGAAAAGGAGAATGAAGTCTCCTGATCTTGTCCTAACTGAGTTTTGTATCAGTTAGGATAGGTTATGTTATACTGTGGTCATGAACAACCCTCAAATCTCAGTGGCCTAAAACAACAAAAGTTTATTTTTGCCTATTCCTTATGTGTATTGTAGCTTACCAAGGGCCTCTATTTATATTATCTTTTAATTTCAGGCCCAGGTACATGGAGCAGCTGCCATTTGGAATATTGCTGCTTTCTCTGGCAGAGGAAAATAAGGCCATAGAGCATCTCACACCAGCAATTACCTGCTTTGGCCTTGAACTAGCACTCCTCACTTCTGCTCATACCTCATTAGACAGAACCAGTCCTATGACTCCACCCCATGACTGAGGGTCAGGGGCAGGAATAGCCCAGCAGGTAGAGAGCTGGGAATAATTAGGAAACAAAACCAAGAGCTACTTACTTCTCTTCCTAAAAAGGAATATTTTTGAGACTTTGCTTTTGGTGGTTCTTGAGAGCCAGTTGCGCTGTTAAAACAAGCCTGTACATATTAGATTTTAACTGAATCAACCAGAATTTCGATCATCTGCTGAGTGTCAGAGTCTATGCCAGGTGCTGGGGACACATAAGTAAATATAACCAGGACTCAGCTTCAAGAAGCAACCAGTCTATGGAAGGAAGAGAAACATAAAGCTAAGTAAGTATAAAGTCACATCTGTCAAGTGCTATAAAAGAGGTATGAACCAAATGGTATGAGAGCACAATGCTATGGACCCATATGAGCCGCATTCGTTCAGGCATTATTGACAATCAAAAGATGGATGCAGCAGGGAGGACAGAATAGGAACCTTAGCCCTCTACATTCATTTAACCACTCCCTTGCTACCAATGTTGTGCATAAATCTACATGTAATCTACACATTAGCTGGGTGTACCCTAGACAAGTAGATAAGTGTGACTCAAACCCACAATTCCATATCTAGTGGGAAAGCCAGATGGTGCTACAAGATTGTTGCAACTTTCCAGGGGGATTACATTCTCCTTGTCACATTTTTTTCTGTAGGGTTCTGCTTCCCTCACTGTGTTCCACATGTGTCACTCCTGAACGTGAACTGCAGCTTATTTGATTTCTACAAAACAAGAAACCCGCAGCAAACCTTGTTTGTGCAATAAGCTTCACAGAAGATTTGGTGGGAAGAGTGGGGGAGTAGGAAGAGAGGCATATGTTCAGCAACACAGTGAGCTTCAGATGAAATACTAAACCATTCTGAAGATGCCTGAAGCCAACATATCATAGAGAGGTGCCCCAGTGGCCCTTCACCCTCCTTGATCTCTGTTTCTCCTCCTCTTGGTGTCTTTGTTTTTTCCCCTTTCTCTACTCTCTTTCTTATTTCTTTGTGTCAATTAGGAAAGTCTAGATTATGCTGCAACAACAGACACCCTCCAAAATCTCATTGGTTTAAAACAACAAAGGGTTATTTCTTGCTCACACTACAAGTCTTTTGTAGATCATGCAGGGCTCTGTTTCACATCATCCCTGCACACCAGGAGCAAAGCAAATTTTCTACTTATATGGCACAATCTAGTGCTTATCTTTTGATGCCTGAGTTCTAGCCAAATCTAGGTCCTTGTAGATTAACTTTATCCCAACTGGATTCTTGTAGAATTTTCCCAAACAAAGATAGTTACATTTCTATTCTAACCTCAACTATTCTAACTGACATATGTTTGGATGTATCTCTACACGTATTTCATTAACAGATCTGCCAAACTTGCTTTCTTCTGGTTCAATTCTCCCTCCCAGACTTAAAGAGGAGACTATAACAGTCCTATAAACAAGTATATATACTGTAAATGGATGTTTGTTATAAGAAAAAATACATTATCTAAACAGTTGACGTTCTCTCAGCAATGTAATTATCCTAGTCAGAGTAATTATTCCCAGTCCAGGAAGAGAGAATCGGCTCATTGTTCTCATTACTGGAAAACTCATTCAAGGGAAGGACAGCAGTGTAGATGACTGCCTGTTGGACTGGGACCTAGAATTTAATTCTAAGCTCTCTGATTGGGTGGCTTTAGGTAAGTCACTGTCATGGCGAGGTAAACCTCAATTTCCTCATCTACAGAAGGAGGAAAGGACTTTGAGATCCTTTCCATCTCTGTAAGTTTATGAATGTATCACCAACAAAATAATTTAAAAATCTAATTTCTAAGATTTGGTAATTTAAAATACTGCACAAAACCAATAGGTAGTTTCAGTGAAATATTGCTTTGTATTCTCTTTCTAAAATATGTAGAATATGATGCAGTAATACATTGATATGAAGTCCATGAGGCGCACATGAAATTGGTCTTTGTGCAGAGCAGTTATATATCTATTCCAGAGAAAAGTAACTATTGTTGTTGTAGACACTGGTCTGATTCTCATTGCCTGCAAATTTTGAACCTGGAAAGTTTTTCAATGAGTTGGCAGGAGAAAGATTTATTTGTGGTTTATGATAACCAAAGAGCTGTTTTTCAAAAAAGAGATTAGACTTTCCAGGTTGTATGTGAAATAGACATAGCAATGGAGATGATTCTGGTCACAGAAAAAAATACAGGGAAATTTCCCTCAATGAGAACTATTCCATAGCAAACTGAAGTGAATACAAGTAGCTGGCATTTCAAAATTTAAATGTTTTTGCTGAAAACCCAGCACCAGTCAGATATGCCTTTATTTTCATGAAAGAAGGCGCAGGGCAAATGGAGAAAACAGAAGGATAAGCAGGTCAACAGCAACATTAGTGTGGAAAAAAACAGATGCCTGGCAGCAATATTTACAAAAGATGATCTTTTCCCCCAGGATGAACATGTAAAGAAAATTCATTGATATCAATGTGTTTTGCAAAACACTCTCCCTTTAGGTGTTTAACATTCACGTCTTTGTGTTTAAGCCCAGGAGTATGTAACTTGGTAATAATGGAAATAAATTGTCCTACAACAGGTACCCACTAATTTGGATCCCCACATATCCAACCGAATATCCCAATGGAGATTGCCTGAGTCTGTCCCTTCTGCTCACACCATCCATGCTTCTCTAACCTGATTGATTTCTAGTCCTATATACATATATATTTTCATGATAGAGTACCAAATTAAATTTTTCCTACCTAAGGATAAAAAGAACCTGGGGTTTCAAAGATTTGAATAAAAATAAAAAAATATATAGGATATATATTTAGGATATTCTAAAATGCTGATAGGAAAATTTAAAACTAGAAGTTTATATTATTTAATTTAAATATTTCAAGATTTGCCAGAGAAATCTTCAAAACAAGCATTCTTTTGAAGAAAAGTATTGTACAAAATATTTTTATGTTAAAACCAAATTTTATACAATTAGGCCAGTGTTTTCCTTGTAGTTATTTCAGCTAGAAAACAACAGAAGAAATAGATTTGGTTTGTGTAAATATTTTTTCTAAATTTTTGTCCTGCCCATAGCCATTTTTATATTTACATAAAACTACAATTTTATAAATTGTTTCAATTTAATTATCGTAACATAAATTTTCATGTATTTAATAGTTTATGCCTCCCCAAGAAATGATCGAAGGGAGTCTCAGAGGTCTATTAAATTATTTGAATTCTCATAAAGTTTAATATCTATCTTAATCTAATGTAATATTTTTAAAAAGTCTACATTTGTGTCTTTGTAAAATATTTCAAGTTTTTAAAATGTAGTTTTACTTATTTTTATTGGTGTAATTGAATTATTCTGATGATCAAAATTGTGTGCACATGTATGTGAAGTTATTGTTCGTGGTAGTTTTAAAACAGTTGTAAATTTTTTGACACTTCTCCCATTGAGAGGTGGCAGCTAAATTCTCTCTCCTTGAATCTGGTAGGCCTGTGATTGCTTTGATTAGGAGTAACCTGGAAGTGATGTTATGTGATTTATAAGGCTGGGTCATAACAAGCCATGCAGCTTCTGCTTGTTTGCTGGAATGTTTGCTCTTGGAGTTCTGAGGCACCATTAAGAACTATGATTACCTCAAGGCCTCCGTACTCTGAAACCACAGAAAAAGGCCAAGTGCAGGCTGACGTTAGTGTTAGCTCAACCTTGCCTTCAGCACAACTCTCTCGGTCACCAGACACATGAGTGAAGAAGCCTCCCTATTATGTTAGCCCTCAGTCATTCCAGTCAACCCCAGCCATTGAGCTCTTCCCAGCTGAGTGATGGGGAAGTGATCAGATGATGGGGAGCAGAGATAAATCATCCCTGCTAGGCCCTATCCTGAATTCTTGATCCACAGAATTCATGAGCATAATAAAGTGATTATTTCATGCCACTAAGTTTGGATTGGTTTTTGATACTGCAAAATCCATTGTATTTTTTCTGGATAATATATACTTCTTTATTCTTTCATTATAGCATGTACTTCTAAAATACTCAGACTAGCAAAGAAATTTAACACATACTACAATGCGAAACAGCAGAGTGCTGCTAATTATGTAATACACACCATCTCCAAATTTACTTTCTCTGTTTATAAAAACACACATTTCTAATACATCCAGCATGTAAAAAATTGCATTAAAACGTTTAGTGTCTCTCCAAATCTTTATTTTAGGTTTTTAGAGAGCATGTGACAATTTTTCATGGTACTTGAAAGAGTACATCAATCATTTCGAAATCGTTTTGAACATGCATCCACATTATATATATATACATAACTCTAATAATATATCGAGTACATTATAAAATTCACAAAAACAGAAAAACAAAAGAATGAACTAAAACTGAATAGAAGTAGAAATTCTTAAAATTTTGCTTGACACCACCATAAAACATCTTGTCAACCCGTTAAAGTGTACACACCTCACTTTGAAGATCACTGAAATAGAACATGGATGAAAAAGAATGTCCAAATCCAGTTGTACATATTTTTAAAATGGTACAAAAATAAAAGTTAACTTCTTGGGCTCATCACCAGTTCCATCCTTACACTTATATTGACTTTTGTGATAATCACATCCATTATTTTACCATCTTAGCCTTCAAGACAGAATAATGAATGGATCATTGACTGAACTGCAGTCAATAGGCTATTATAATTTCCCTTAATACAGCAATATTGAAGAACCCCAGTTTGTTTGAAAGCTTACAGTTGTTGAATAACTATAAAAAATGGATATGCATAATAATAAAGACGCTGAAAAAATATTTTTAAAAAAGTTTAGTAACTGGAAAGAAAAGACAATAGAAAGTCACAAAACAACTATTTTCAAGGTTCAGTTATTTCAGTACTTGGGTAACTCTGTGCTATATATTTTTGAGACATGAATTCAATTTTTAATTCAGCCAACGTTTATTTTATGTTTGCTATATGCCATGCATTTCTGTCAGATATTATTTATTTATTTATTTATTTATTTTATTTATTTATTTTTTTCATTGTCCCTCATGTCCACTGACATCTTTTTATTTTATTTTTATTTTTATTTATTTATTTATTTATTTATTTTTTTAAATTTTATTTTGTCGATATACATTGTGGCTGATTATTGTCGCCCATCACCAAAACCTCCCTCCCTTCTCCCTCCCCCCCTCCCCCCCAACAATGTCCTTTCTGTTTGCTTGTCGTATCAACTTCAAATAATTGTGGTTGTTATATCTTCTTCCCCCACCCCCCGGTTTTTGTGTGTGTGTGTCTGTGTGTGTGTGTGTGTGTCTGTCAGATATTATTTAACCTTCCCAGCCTTGGATACTTCTAATCACTGTTATCAGAGATCACTGATATTGGAAAGACACGTTGAAACAAATAAAATGAGAGGGACATATTACATCTGAACAGAATCATGATGTAAGATAAAGGTCAGAAAACTAGCCTGCCTGTTATTTTTGAAAATGAAGTTTTATTGGAACACAGCTCATTTGTTTACATGTTGTCTTGCTTTTGTGCTACAACAGTAGAGTTGAGTAGTTGCAACAAAGACTGTATGACCTGCAAAGCCTAAAATATTGACTATTTGGCCCTTTACAGCAAAAGTTGCTGACCCCTGATTTAAGCTATATCCGAAACCTATTTCTTTACTTCACTCTAATTTGCAAGCAGTCAGGGCAGAAAGTTCTTAAAGAATGCTATTTCACAGGGGGTTGGGTGTGTCAAGTAGTTTGTAAATGAAATTAGTACCTTTCATCTAGAAAGTGATATTTAAAAATTGTCATTAATAGGGTATTATTAACTCAGTCAAGCAAATTAGTACTTCATACGTGGAATAAATCAGGTTGGAAAAAAAAAAAACCCTGTGAGATTATAAAATATTTAATTGGCACCTAAAAAGTTAACAATTGGGTTCTTGCCGTTGTATTTAGAATTCAAGGCCTTTCAGTACCTTTCAGATTAGAGCAGAGGACCATCTCTACCTCTATGCGGAAGTAGCTTTGGTTTTCTTATCAAAGTTCATCTTGGCTGGTGTTCCTTTGGCCTGTGTGGCTGTGATATTGGGAGTAGAGTAACTCAGCATTGGTGGGCTCAGTTACCAGAGACAGAATGCACTGGGCTGGGCTGTGCTTAAACACATTTGATTTGGACTGTATGTGAAGCATTGAGCCAAGGTAAATATCAGAGAAGTACCATCAATCCTGGAATCCCAGGACATATTACATTTATGTAAACAAGGCAGTGCAAGAATTCAGAAGTAGAGAAAATCGGACAGTCTTAAGAAATGGAGTTAATGTGTGGCTAGTTGAAATGAAACACTTCTGGATGATACAACACAGGGGCCCTGCTTGCTTCCTTTTGCAGGGGGATTGGTGGCAAGGTTATGTGGCAGAATAGCTATGTCATTTCATTGCTGTTCCAAGTAAAGAAATCAGCAAGTTCCATTAGTTGTTGCTAATGGATCTGTGCTAGGACAGATTGAAACATTCCCACAAAATCTTATATAAAGGAGATGATGCTAGAAAGTGATACTTAAAAATTGTCATTGGGCTGGCTGGTTAGTAGAGCATGGTGCTGACAACAGCAAAATCAAGAGTTCAGATCCCCATATTGGCCACCCACCAAAAAAAAAAAAAGTCATTAATTAGGTATTATTAATTCAGTCTAGCAAATAAATACTTCATACCTGGGACAAAACAGGCTGGGAAAAAAAACTTGTCAGATTATAAAATAGCTAATTGGCAGTTAAAAAAAGTTAATTATTGGGTTCTTACCATTGTACTTAGAATTCCTATTTCTTCTTGTCATTAATAGTGATGAAGAGGGGAGAAGCCCTCTAGATGATGTCTGGAACAAAGCAGCTACTCAGAATATGTTCACTAATGGAATGAAAATAATTTAGATAGTAAGTGTGAGCATAATTTAATCAAGTTTTCCTCCAGTTATTGTCACATGAGAATAGCATCATATAAATGTAAAATAAAAATACATAGAAATATAAAATTAATTAATCTAGATTTCTACCTAGTAGATTATTCTAGTCCAGTTTAATTCCACACTGTTTTCATGCCTAGTCAATTCTGGAAATAATTAAATCATGTGTTTTTTTTTCAAAATGCAAATGTATTACAACATTAATCCAGCAAATCATGATGGGGAAGGTTAATATGCCTTAAAAAATAGGTCCTTGCCTTACTTTTTGCCTAATAGTGTTAGGCCTCTCCTAACACACAGATCCATGCCTATTGCAAAGAAAATGTAGGTTTCTCTGGGTAATACTTCTCCCAACACATTCAGGTATTTTTCTGTTGTAGTTGGGACATGTTTTATGCTCTGCTGGACAGACAGTGGTGAACTCCAACAATTCCTTGTGTTTTCTGGGGTGGGAATAGAGCCCATTCTCACTCAGCTGGTCTCACTCACCAGACTGTGGTCTCCTTTAACTCTGAGATGAACTTTTAAGGCAAGGCTACATTCCTCCCAATAAAATAAATAAATAGATAGATATACAAACAAATAAATGGGGGTGAGGGCACAACGATCACAATTCCTTGAACTTGTTAAGATAAGTGAACAGATATGATGTTGATAGTGGGGGGAAGGTGGAGAGGGAAGCTGGAAAGAAGAATTGGTAAAGGGATACAAAAATCACAACATCCATTGTATATTGATAAATTACAATTAAAAAAAAAAAGTGAAGATCTTTCTTTCACAGAACCACAGGAGCTTAATCTCAGATCATGGAATTTACATCAGGAAACCCTAGCTTGCAATTACTTCTGAGTCATCTGCCTCTTTCTGTTTCTTTCACAAACATAGCCTTCAAACAACTTATTCAAAATGCCACTAATTAGGAAGAAAAAAAATACTTCAGGAAGGGGGATAAGGGTTTTGCCATTGATTGCTGTATAACTCTTGAAAAAGCACTGTCATTTTAAGTGAGTGGGTTTTAAAATCTCAAAGATTAGTAAGGGGAGGGTAGCAGAGGACAAGACAATTTTAAAATATAGTATTGTCTACTTTTACAAAACACAGCTGAAGGGCTAGGTCGTTATATGGCAGAAGAACTTTAAATTTTGCAAAAGTGATATATTATTGACTCTCTAATAACTAAGGAAACAGGCTGCAAATTCTATAATAAAGTTCTGTTAAATTCCCAAGTATGTTTTAAATTGTGTTATAGTATTCATGGAACTAAAAAAAAAATGGATTTGCATTAGAATTTTCAAGACCGTGTATATATTATACAGTAATTTATCCTACAGAAAGAATTATTATTTTAGTGGTTCAAGTTCTCCCCAACAGAGAGGATAACTTGAGAGTAAAATGTAATTTGCCAGTCTGCATTCAGTTTTGTCAATCCTCCACTTGCCATATGCCTTTCAGAACACCACCAATGAATTCAATTCCTGACATTTGTGAGAAGCATGGACTATAACCATATGGCCATGCTTTCTCTTACAGTGATCTCCATCCTATCGTATATGAAACAGACTTTTTTTTTCCTTACTGATAACGGTAAAACATTACTGCAGCAACATAGTATTGAAGCATTAATATATAATGACTTCTGGTGGAGTATAGAGAATGGATTTATGGATTTATGTTTGTTAACCAGTTTGAGAAGAATTTACTTCTTGATTGCTATCTTTTAAAAATTGTACTATTTTGTCACACTTCTTTCTGCAAAAAATGAACACATACACACACAAACAAACACATGTACACACAAACCATATGCACACAGTTTCACCCACAATATCACTGGTATGATCCCTGACACATACCCATGTACTCACCCATAGGACTTTGGCAGTCCAATAACCATAGGTTGAGAACCACTGCTTTATGATATCTTGATCTTGATATGTGAATTTTCTGATTGGAGAGTAACTACAGTTTTCCTCAGTTTTAGAATATTTATACTCTCAATAATGTCAGCAGAAGGCAAGAAGGTGCCTTCCTTTCACTTTGTATTGGTATCTTTCTACATACTGGTGCACTGGAAACATTAAAGAAAACAAGCAAAGTCTTTATGGGTATGGTTATTTTAAGATCAATAGATTAAGCATGACTGATATTTTATGCACACATTGACAATGATTCCACATCATTCAGCCTGTCTGTTGTGGGAATGGTTCAGTGTGGGAAGGGACTGGTCAGCTCTTTTGCAAGCCTCTTCCTTCTTCCTCACAAAAGGTTGACTACATTGTAGAGACTCTTGTATTTGGGTTTGGCCATTTGACTGAGCTCTGGTCAACAGAATACGGACATGAGTGATGTACATCATTCCTGGTCTGTCCCATAACAAACCTCGTATGCGTGATCTTCATGGCTCAATGGAGATGAACATGGAGTCCTTGCGAGCCACATGTAGGAAATAACAGAGGCACAAAATGGAAAGAAGCTAGGTCCCTGAATCACCTCTTGGAGGAAAGCTGCTGCTGAATAACTATTTTGAGCTTTTGTGTTAAGCTAGATATGTTTTGAAGACCTCTGCAATAGCATCTAAAGGGACCTGAACACATGGTTCACTGAATAATTTGAAGTGGAATGTTCACATTCTGTTTATTTTCAGTGTTTTGTGACACATGCTGTTCACTTGTGACTGCTTAGATGGAATAACACATGATATTATTGAGTTTTAACTTGAACTAATCCTCAGCAATGGAAAAATGGCTTTAAAAGATTCCTCTAGAGAAAATGTGGTGAAGAGTGTTCTAATAATGCAAGCAGAGATGGAAATCCCCAAGAGGCAAAGCTCCTGCTTCTCTATGAGTTGAATGATGTGTTTAGCGGCCACACAGAGAGTAGAAGCAGTAATCTGACAAGATGTCATAAAAAAACTCAACCAATCAGGAAGGCTATTTGAACTACATGTGTACACCCATCATTAATAACAATAAACTTTGTCCTATATTGTACTTTGGGATATTAAGTAGTAACAGCAGTACATATATCAAGTATGGAGGAGAGTATGTTTAATTTAAAAACATTGATAAAGATGTACAATCAAAATTCTGTGGCAAGTACTGGTCAGGAAACTCAGGATCGTGTACTCCACTTGCTCACTGGCTGCTCCTTTGAAAGAGTATAAATTTATCACAACCACTTGGACACTGTGCTTGGGACCCAATTTTGGTGTTAGCCTAATGGACAGGTCAGTACTCACAAGGGTAGGGCTATTGCACTGGTGACTCTCCAAAATCAAAAGAGTTAGCAATTTAGTTTTTTTTTAAAAAAAGTTTTCTTTTTCCTTTTCAAGTTCAGATACTGGGTTATCTTACATGCTTTTTATGCTGAATACTTCATCTGAAAATAGTGACCCATTGGACTGGCTGGATTTGGGGGTTTCAATAATATGCAAGTTCAGTTTCAGAGTTAAAGAGATAATACCTGTCTTACTCCATTATGAGTTTAAGGCTGAACAATCTTACGTAAATTAACAAATCTGTTATAAAATAGAAATGATGGAGGGCAGAATTTACCTATATTTCAGATTTCTCAGTTTTTAATGACTTCAGTATGGTTTTTCTAGATTATTTACCTGCTGCCTAGATACTCCTTCCTGTTTCTATAGGACCACAACAAACATGTTTAGGAAATCAGCCATTCCTTGGAGTTAGAGGTCAAACTATTTTAATTTTTAATGTCAACCTATTTTTTTAATTATAAAAACAGTGTATTTCCATTAAGCAAAAATCTTCAGAAATGGAGAAAAATAGGAAGAAAAATCACAAACAACTTATAATCCAGAAATAGCCTCTTACATTGTATATTTGGCCCATATTTTGTTTACAGGTTTAAACCCCACCCATTCCTACTAATATTATAGTGTTAAAATGTATTAATTCTAAATTACCTTATTCCATGTTTTAAAAGTTAGTTGTGATTATTAACAAATAGTTAATATTATGGAAGTATTATAATTCTTGTACATATTTCCTTACTCTTGTATGTTTAGATCAATTCCAGGTTTTTTTTCTGTTATAAATAATGCCATGGTAAATGCTGTTCTACATTATTCATCTTTGAATAAATTTCTGTAGTTCCTCAGGACAAATATCTAAAAGTGGAATTATACTGGGTAAAATTATATGAGCATTTAAGTGGTTCTAATAATTTCATTGCAAAGCTATCAGTATTGAATATTATAATTTTTAAATGGCACATTACTTTTGCTTTCTATATTTTTTTGCTGGTTGGTTAAGTTGAAAATGCTTTCATACATTTACTGGTCATGTATTTCCTCTTTTAAATCTTCTTCCTTTTTATTTGAAATAATTTGAGTCAAACAAAAGTTGCTAAAGCCTGTATATCTTCACTCAGATTCCCAAAATAATGACACAATCTCTTCAATGTATATGATTATACTTTTTGGAATGTTTAAAATAAAGAAATAATCGAACATAATTTTGGTGAAATAAAGGCTTCCTGAGGATTCATCACCTTGATTTGGCCTGCATTTCTAATTCCCTTTTGCTATTCTAAATATTACTTTTTTGATTGGGTAGTTCCTTTTTGATAGCTCATAAGCAACCCAGTGACCTCCAACATTCTCTTTGATATTGCAGTATTTTAGACTTTCCATTTTAATTGTAATATCAATTGGGCCATAGGCCACAATTTTTTTCTTACTCCAACTCTAGCAGGAGTTTACTATAACAATGGCCATAAATCTGGACTGTGGTGTTGGAGGAAAAGACCCAAAGACATTCTTTGTGTGAGAAGACATGGGAAGTTTGTTGTTTGAAAATTTTCCTTGGCAACTCTATTTTCATTCCACTATGACATTTAAGGGTGACTGAGGTAGATAGTTACATTCCCCATACATGCCATATAAAATTTAAGTAACTTTGGTATACGACTTCTCAATTTGTGCTTGATTTGGGGAGAGTATATATGGTTTTGAATAAAATGTCACTAATGCAAGAAATCTGGAGGCTCAGACCCAGGAGTTAGCTTTTCTAGTCCTGATTAGATGAAAAATACAAAGTCTACCAGGCCACCCATAAGGCAGAAACATCCAAGGAGGAAAATCACATCTTCAGGCTCATTTACCCCATCTTCTTATAATGGCAATTACAGTTTATTAAAGGATTGGCTGGCTAGGGTGACGGGAGAGAGGTATAACAGAGGCGATTGGGGAAAATGTTGAAACTCAGAGAAAGATTTGGTTTTTTACATAGTTAAATGGAAGTTGACTCTTGAACTGTTTAAGATATCTCATTGCCAGTTCCCTTGTCAATATGAGTCACAAAGTCATTAAAAATACTTCAGCATCCATCTCTGTTTCCATTACTTTATCAGGATGACTCCCGGGAGGACTCAGCTACTGGAAGAGGAGGGCGGGGAAGGGAGGGTGCAGAACCTCTTTCACATTTCTGTTTTGTGGATTACAGATTTCCTGAATTAAACTGTCAGAAATTGTGCCTTTTACCTTAATTTTTTTTAAGGAATCAACTTTGGAATTCATCAATTCTACTTTAGATTAATTTCTATTTCTTTACGTTCTTATTAATTTATTTTTGTTTTCTACATTTCAAGAGAAATCTATAATTTATGTATTTTGGTTATTTTTTAATAATCAATGCACTTGAGATTCTCACCGGTCCTTTACGAACAACTTGCAGTGTTCTTTTCTGTTTACAAAAGCATACACATTGATTGCAGAAAACCTGAAAGTATAGATGGGGACAAATTAGACATTTTGTACAGCTTTGTACTTTTCCATAGGTTTTGGAGTGTAGTATTCTTTC